>NW_008338253.1:90886-91220 GCF_000622305.1 Nannospalax galili | reverse complement strand
GTCAGTTTATCTGGACCAACTGTGTGGCCTTGAACACCCAAAAGGAAAGTATAACCAAAGATTAAAGAGGCCAATATAATTTCATAAGAGACCATATGTATAGCTAAAGGCTACATAACAAGCAACAATACCAGACAGGCGATACTTCCTTCTGAGTTGTTGGCCAGGGTGGCCAAAGGGATTCCCAGATAGTAACCCAGCATAGAACTGGGAAATTGAACAGCAGACCCCAGTCTTATCCAAAGGAATGTTGACAACTGATTACCGCTACATGAGGGACAGCTGACCGTCCTAAAACAAAGACCTCTAGATAGGCTGACTAGATTGACCAGAA
>NW_008338253.1:89010-90707 GCF_000622305.1 Nannospalax galili | reverse complement strand
TCTAAAATGAAATGGAGATCTTTTTTAAAGGTTAAAAACTCAATTTTATGTCATACGGGGCTTATACTGAGTTCAATATTGTAAAACAGTATTAATTCAACTGTAAACCCAAAAATTTACAGCCAATTTTGAAAGAGAAGCATCTTAGCTCTGGAAATTGTTATTAAATATGTCAATGCTGTTGTAATGAAATGCCTCTTCTAATTATATGGTTATTAAATAAATAATTTAAAAAAGAGACAGCAAAATCTCAAACTGTGAACATTTCAATTTCTCTCTGTAGCTCTGATAGTTTTTCCTTCATAAACTTACTAGGTACAGAAATGTCCAAGATTATTTCTTCTAGACAGGCAACACATTTATCATTATGAAATGACCTTTAACCCTCAAAGTATTCTTTGCTATGCAGTGTAATCCATCTAATAATGATATGCCTGCTCTAGCTTTCTGCTGGTTAGTGTTTGTATATCCTTTCCATCTTTTTAAAATTTTATCTTATTTTAACTTTAGAGTTAAAACACATTTCTTGTGAGGCAATATAGAGTTGAGTTTTCATTTTTTTAATCAGCATAATAATATCTACTTGTAAATTGGTATATTTAGACCATTTACATTTAATGACATTATATCGTTATGTTTAAATTTATCATTTTACTACAGGTGTTATTTTTGTCCTATCTGTGCTTTGTTCTTTTATTTTTTTTCATACCTTTAGATTGAATATTTAAAATTTGATAAAGACCATTTACTGAAGTATTAATTATAACTTTAAATTTGGGGGCTAATTTAAGATTTATAGTATACATTTTTTAGTATACTAACTTCAAGAAATAACATAGTATTTTACATATAGTGAAAGATGTTACAATACTATAATTCCATTACTCTTCTAGTGTGTCTGTTCTACTATTGTTATACATTTTATTTTTACATAGGTAAAACTACCCACTCCATATTGTGATCATTTTTGCTTAGTCTCTTATCTTTAAATATATTTAAATAACAACAAATGAATATTATGTAGTTACCTAAGTAGTTATTTCTGGTGTTTGCATTCATTTGTTCCCACCCCTCTTGATCTCTGTCACCTATGATCACTTTCCTATCAAAAAAGACACTCCCTTACTATTTCATATAGGCTTAGGTGCGCCTTTTTATTGCTTTATTTCACCTTTGCCATGAAAGATACTTTGCTAGTCATAAAATTAAGTCACTAAGGCTTTTATCTTCTCTCAGTATATTAAAAATGTTCCACATTCTTCTCACTTAACATGCTTTTTCCTCAAAGAGAAGTTTATTGTCCTCGTTATCCCTGTTTCTTTTTTTTATTTAATAACCACATGATTAGAAGAAACATTTCATTATAGCTTTAACATACTCAATAACAATTTCCAGAGAAAAGACCCATCTCATTCAAAAGTGGCTGTAAATTTTGAGGTTCACAGTTGATTTAATACAGTTGTACAATACTGAACTCAGTATAAACACTGTAAGACATAAAATTGAATGAGATTTTAACCTTTGAAAAAGATCTCCATTTCATTTTAGAATAGATTGGTCTTTGCAGAAAGACTCATTGTTTTTGCTACTAACACTGAGATGTTGGCGCATGCATCTCTAATCTGTACGTATCTGATTATTACTAGTCATAATCGGTTGCACTTGGATCCTTGGCACCTGTGTATAAAGTCATCGGG
>NW_008338253.1:87424-88971 GCF_000622305.1 Nannospalax galili | reverse complement strand
ATTAACATGAAGCAAATTTTTATGCTTCTTCCTCAAATATAAATCATTTTTTATTTGTTGAGTTTTTGTGTGTATATCAAACACAACATCCCAAACAATCTTAATTCATCTATATACTCACTTCCCAAATGGCACATTCCCATAGACTCCCCCGCCACTGGAGCCCTTATATTCTGATAGCTTGTTGAGAATTTTTGCATCTATGTTCATTAAGGATATGGGTCTATAGTTTTCTTTTTTGGTTATATCTTTACCCGGCTTTGGTATGACAGTGATGCTGGCTTCATAGAATGAATTTGCAATTGCTCCCTCCATTTCTATTTTTTGAATAAATTAAGTAGTATTGGATGCAGATCTTCTTTAAATGTCTGATAGAATTCTGCTGTAAATCCATCTGGTCCTGGGCTTTTTTTAGTTGGGAGGTTTTGTATTACTGTTTCAATTTCTTTGTGTTATGGGTCTGTTTAAGTTGTTAATCTCTTCTTGGTTTAGGTTTGGTGGTTCCCATACATTTAGATATCCATCCATTTCTTTTAGGTTGTCAAATTTGGTAGCATATAGTTTTTTAAAGTATTCCCTTATAATGTTCTGTATCTTTCTGGTGTCTGTTGTGATGTTTCCCCTTTCATCTCTGATTTTGTTGATTTGGAGATGTTCTTTCTTTCTTTTGGTTAATTGGACTAGCAGTCTGTCAATCTTATTTATCTTTTCAAAGATCCAGCTCTTGGAGTTGTTGATTCTTTGTATTGTTTTCTTTGTTTCAATTTCATTAATTTCTACTCTGATTTTAGTTATTTCTTCTTGTCTGCTGGGTTTGGGTTTCATTTGCTGTTGCTTTTCAAATCTGTTGAGTTACAATGTTAAGTCCTTTATTTGTGTTCTTTCCGATTTTTTGATGTAGGCCCTTCGAGCTATAAACTTCCCTTTAAAGACCACTTTCAGCATGTCCCAGAGGTTTTGTCGTGTTGTATTGTCCTTTTCACTTAATTCCAGGAATACCTTGATTTCTTTCTTATTTTCTCTTTTGACCCATTGATCTTTCAGGAGTGTGTTCTTTAATCTCCATGTGTTCATGTGGTGATTAAGGCTTCTTCAGGTGTTGACTGTAAACTTTATTGCATTGTGGTCTGATAGAATTCATGGAATTATTTCAATCTTTTTCTATTTGTTGAGGTTTTTGTGCCCCAGGATATGGTCGATTTTGGAGAGGGTTCTGTGGGGCACGAATAGAAAGTATGTACTTTGGTGCTTGGGTGGAATACTCGGTAGATATCTGTTAGGTTCATTTGATATATGGTATTGCTTAATTCATATGTCTCACTGTTAACTCTCTGCCCTGTTGACCTATGTAATGGAGACAGTGGAGTATTGAAGTCCCCTACTATTAATGAGTTGGGATTAATTTGGGTCTTAAAGTCCTGTAGTATTTTGTTTATGAAGTTGGGTGCACCAGAGTTTGGTGAATATATGTTCATGATTGTAATATCTTCTTGATTGATTGTTCCTTTGATCAAAATGAAATAGCCCTCTTTGTCTTTTCTGGTTAG
>NW_008338253.1:2794-86490 GCF_000622305.1 Nannospalax galili | reverse complement strand
GAGGCTTTCTCCTGTCATTTCTAATTGGCTTACTGAGTGTTTCACTTCCTTCTTCATTTCAGCCTGAGTGTTCTTCAATATTTCTCTTTTCTGAATTCATTCAGAAGTTTATCCCTATCTTCCTTCAGTTCTTTGATTTCTTTGTGTCTTCTTTAAATTCACTGAATTATTTTCTCGTGTTTATAATTGTTCTTTTGAGTTCCATGTCCTGCATTAATCTAGAGGATTCTCATTCTACTCCTCTAGAGGACTATTGGTATTTGGTAGGGATATGTTTTGGTTTTTCATATTATTTTTTCTCTGTGATTTTGACATGTGAATTTCTTTTGTAGTTTCTGATTCTTGTGTGAGACTCAGGCCTTCAAGTTTAGGTCTACTTCTTTTTGTGAACTTTATGTGTCTTTGTGGTTTACCTTTTTGGCATGAAAAGCTGGTTCATTTAAGCTTCCAGTTCTCTCTTTTGATTTTACATTGGAGTGGCCAGATTGATTCTGTCTTCAGGAGTTCCCACAGAGGCCCAATTCAGATGAGGTTCAGATGATTTGAGGCTTTTTCCTAAGGTCTGGATCCCTGTAGGAATGATTTTGGCCTCAGGAATTTGGGGGTTGGACTGGCCTGGGAGCCTGGCCCAGAAAAGTGCTTGTCTAGGGCAGCTGGTGGCCATGCCACCCAGAGATACAAAGGCAGATGGAGCAGGAAGAGGCCCCAAGGACTCCTTGGGGACTGCACTGAGGAGCTGGGTTGGCCTGGATGCAAAGGATCAGGAAGAGGATAGGTCAGCTCCCGCATCCCAGAAAGAGGCTGGCAGGTGGTGCAGGCCCAGGGAAGCAGAGGGAGGTAAGGGCGGGTCCGGGTCCAGAACCAGTGCTCCTGGGGCCCAGAGAAGGCACTATGTTGGTCTGGATGTAAAGGATCAGGAAGTAGTATTGGTTCTCCAGGTGTCTGGGGCCCCAAAACAAGGAATGGGGCAGGGTCCATACTCAGAGGAGAGAACAGAGGGGGAGATGGGAGGGTGAATGGGGCTGGGGGAGTCAAGGTGCAGAGGTCGCAATGGACTTACCACGGATTGAGGCCTGTGGGTGGGAGAGAGGCCTGCGGTGGGTGGTGCAGGCCCAGGGAAGCAGAGGGAGGTGAGGGCGGGGCCAGGCCCAGAAGCAGTGCTCCTGGGGCCCAGAGAAGGCACAACGTTGGTCTGGATGAAAAGCATCAGGAAGCAGTATTGGTTCCTCAGGCGTCTGGGGCCGCAAGACAAGGAATGGGGCAGGGCCCAAACTAGGAGGAGAGAATGGCGGTGGAGATGGGAGAGTGAATGAGGGTGGGGGAGCCAAGGAATGGAGGACATGATGGAATTACCCCAGAGAGTGGCCTTTGGGTAGGAGAGAGGCCTGCGGGGGGGCGGGGGTGCAGGCCCAGGGAAGCAGAGCTGTCTCTTTCAAACATTGATTTTATAAGAGAATGAACCAAACTTCAGCCATGATATAAATATTAACAATAAAATCAACCAGACATTTGTTCCCATTGGCAGATCATGAGACTGATGCCTAGTGCTCGCCACTCCCTAATTATCACCCTTGGGATCCAAAATTACAGCACATAGATTTTGCAACAGTCAGGGTCACATGGTTTCCAGGAATCCAGGCTCTGTACAATCTGAAACCCAGTATGGTAATGAGGCATCCTACCCCCTATTCTGTGATAGGACATTAAGTCTGTTATGCTAATAGGACACTAAACCTGTTATGCTAATAAGGTATCCTACTTGCTGTACTGCGATAGGACGCTAAACCTGTTATGCTAGTAAGGTATCCTACTTGCTGTGCTGTGATTGTTCAAAACCAAACTAACTGATTTCTCTTCTGATGCGGAATGATGATTGCTGATAATGAGGTAAAAAATGATGAACTAGGGTCTGAGGGTCCCCTGATGAAAAACAGGAAGTCAAGATCACCCCTTCCCTCCCTGGCTACCCTCTGCCATCGTGTATTGGCTTTTATGAAAAATGGGAAGTTAAGGCAGCCTCCGCTCCACCGGGGCGATGGCTACTTTCCGCCACTTTGCACTAGCTCTAAGGAAGTTTCCCCTCAATCCATCTACCCCTCCCTTCCAGGGGAGAACTGGAAGCCCCTCCCGCCTAGGCCCCTCTCCTATGATACAATTGGTGAGTTTCCACAGTTTTTTGTGGTTACCGTCTATCAGGGACTCTAGAACCATAATGTCTAGAATCCATATTCTCATGATACTTTGAAAAATCTGTGTAAGGCAGCCTTTGAGGATGGCATTCATTCCCCTTGATTTGGTCAGCTATTAGATACAATTAGCCATGCGGCCAACACTCCCTATGACTGGCAGAATATTGCCCGTGACTGTCTATAGGGAGGTGATTTTCTCTTATGGAAGGCTGCTTATCAGGATGAATGTGAACAACAGGCAGAGCGCAATAGAAATGCCAATGTTCAAAACATTGGGTTTGATGCCTTGGTAGGGCATGGCAATTTTGAAGCCCCACAAGCCCAGGCACAGGGATCATTAATATGGGTCCACTCTTCTTGGAGTTAATTACATAAGGTCACTCCTGTAATTGAGGCCTGGGCAATTATAGCCTTTAAACTAGTTCAAACCTCCTGTCTTCTATATGGCTGTGACTCAGAGTCACTGGTCCTCCCTCCCCCATGGTGAGATGGAGGGCCCTCTCACTGGCAAATGGAAGGGCCCACACCTGTTGTTAACACAAGGGCGAGGCTATGCTTGTGTCTTTCCAGATAATGTTCCAGCCCCCATTTGGATCCCAGCCCAGAACATCAGAATTGCCTGTGACAGAAAACTTCCCTCTACAACCACCGACCCTAGAGATGGCAGCCCTGACCCTGGAGGAAGCAGTGCACCTCTCAACCACCGAGAGACTGACCCAGCATCACAGACCACGAAAGTGACAGGCTCCAATGGCACACCCGATAACCTGGGGTGACCTTAAGCATATCACTTTGCAAGCAGAGACTATAGCCAATCAAACCCTCAAACCAGAGGGAACCTCCCCCTTTTCTATGTTCCTTATAAGGTGTGCCATCATTACTGCTAACTCCCGAATGTTAGCAACTCCCCTTAACCCCCACTAACCTGTCAACCTTACTTGATGGATTATTAATGTAGCCAATGAAAAGGAGGTAAATAACACATCAAAATCTATACCCCCTGGCCAATGGGTGGCTGAACTACAGATGTACCACACTTCTGTCTGCTTTGATTGGTCAACCCTTCTCCTGATTTTTGGACCCTGCGTTGTTATGCTAATAGGACGCTAAACCTGTTATGATAATAAGGTACCCTACTTGCTGTACTGTGATAGGACACTAAACCTGTTATTCTAGTAAGGTATCCTACTTGCTGTGCTGTGATTGGACCACTACCCCTATATAAGCTTGTGCCTTCCTGCAATAAACCAGACCTGTGTCACTGAACCTGGTCTCCTGTGTCTGAATGTGGCTCTGCTGACACAGTCTCCTCACCAGCCCTGGGGTCCGGGACCAGGCAGAAGCAGCGACAACAGGAGGCAGCACAAGGTGAGCAGAAGAGCGGCCTCAGCCCAGGGCAGGCAGAAGAGCCGCCTCAGCCCAGGGTGAGTGGAGGAGCAGCCTCGACGCCCGTGAGAACAAAGGAGTGGCACCCACGAGAATGCAGGAGCAGCTGCCGCTGGTGGTGCCTGCAGAGAGTGACTGCTGAAGAGAACTAGACTTCTCTGTGAGATGATTAAAACAACTACAGTTGATTGTAGCAATTATTTCTCTGACTCAGAGAACATAGTTAAAGCATTAATTATATTTTTAATATTTTTTTACTTTTAATTTTTATGTGTGTGATTGGTTTTGCCTGCATGGATGTAAGCATAGCACATGTATTCAGTAATGCCAGAAGCGGACATAAAATCCCCTGGAAGTGTAGTTACAGGTGGTTGTTAGCCACCATGTGGGTGATGGGAACTGAATCTGGGACCTCTGCAAGAGCAATAAGTGCTCTAAACCAATGAGCCAGAAATTATACTCTCCAAGCTCATGAATTATACTCTTAAAATGGTTCATTATACAGTAAATGAATTATAGTTCAATAAAGCTCTTATGAAATATGTATATTAAATGTTATTTTTAATTACATTTAAGGGAAATAGTTCTGTGTCACTGGATTCTTCTAAGTCTTCCCATAAGGGTAATTGATTTTTAGAAAGTGAATAAAAATCTTGTGCATAATGAGTAAAAATTCTATTTCCATTGCACTATCATATTTTCTTAAATTTGTTCAGTTTTCAGCATTATATGAAAGGTATTGAATTCTTTGAATTCTGAACACATCTGCTTGACTCTGAATCATTATTTCCGTATATATAAATATATTTAAAATTATTTCTACAATCATCTGTGTGCTTTTCCTGGCTACGTGGTTGCAAACTCAAGTCAATGAAAGAAGGCAGCATCTTTCTTGAAAAGTTTTCATTTGGAGTATAAAAAACATAGAAAATACTTTTATCTCAAACATGTTTCTTTATTTTTTAATTTATTTATTTTTCTTTTATGTGTATAAGTGTTTTACCTGCACGTATGTGAGTGTACCACATGAATATAGAGCCATAGGCCAGAGGAGGGCATAGGATTCCCCTGAAACTGGAGTTAAGGTTTGTTAGCCTCTGTGTGGGTTCTGGGAACTCAACCTGAATCCTCTGCAAGAGTAGCCAGCACTTCTAACTGCTGAGTCATTTCTCCCACCCCACAAAATGTTTTGACAAATTTCAAAAACACATACACACACACACACACACACACACATACACACACACACACACACACACTCAAACACTTATACCCAGTTGAAGAATAAAATATTCTCAGCTCCCCAGAAACTCTTGTGTTCAGAACAAAATGGTTTTTTATATTGTTGGTAAAAGTACTTACATAATATTTACCACCTTAAACAATAGTAGTGTACAGTTCAGCAGTGTTAGGTGTATTATTAGAGTTGTGAAACAGTGTCAAAGCTTTTTCATCTTAGAATCCAGAAACTCTGTAGGCATTAACCAATTCCCTATCTTCCCTTCTCCCAAGCCCTTGTGAACCACCATTCCACTTTCTGTTTCTAGGAATTTGGCTAGATACTGCAAATAAGTAAAATCATGAAGCACTTTTCTTCTCAACTTCTTTAACTTAGTGTAATGTCTTTCAGGTTTATCTATGTCATCACAGGTGCAAGTTTTCCTTCTTTAACAATGAACAACATGTTTCATTGTATGTTTGTGAGCCACATTTTTTTAATCTAGGGACATTATGGTTGCTTCCACCTTTTGGCCTTCGTGAATAATGCTGCTATGAATATAGGTGTACAAATACAAGAATGTCTTCTACTACTAACAATAGCTAAAATTGAACACTCTAGAATATCTGGAAGTATTTTCAAGTGTGTGTATATATATATATATATATGTATATATATATATGTGTGTGTGTGTGTGTGTGTGTGTATTTGTTGTGAAGATTATATAATTTAATCTTCAAAACAAATATATAAATTAAGGAGTACTTTTCTTTCCTTTTTACAGATTAATAAACAAGAAACATGCGGTTATGTCTCATCATTATTTAGAAAAAAGAAAATGAGAATGTAAAAGGTGTCAAAAGGATATGGGAATGTAGATATTTTCTAAAATAGAAAAAAATGAGAAAGCCTAAGAAAGTGACGAAGGTCTGTGTAGGTTTGTTATGATATATAAAGGATGAGACAAAAATAATATACACATAATCTTATAATTTCTATGATCATAGTATAGTCAACTAGTTTAAGGAACAAAATATATATCTAGTCAAGGTTTATCTGAGAATATTTTGTTTTATACGCAAGCCTTATCTACGTAGCACATGATAATTAAAAGTACCAGACTGGTGGAACTAACCTTATTGATGTTTAACAGCCATATTTTGCAGCCTATACTAATGTAGACAGAGGGACTTAAAGGACAGTTTTTGCTCCTTGCCCTCCAAGGTTGACTAAGTTCCAGGGGACTATGGCTCATCTCTAAAAATGTCCTGTAACTGTGGTGAGTCACCTGTCCTCTTGTTCAGGGAGGACATGGAGACCCTACAAGATGGACTTGAACCAGTGTCCAGTCTACAAAAAGGAGGGTCAACTCAGAAGAAACATCTCATTCATGCTTCCAAGTGAATCCAGGCATGGTCAAGAAGGACCTTTGACTTATCTTCACATAGATGGAACTGGTAAAAGAAAGATGCCAGGAGCTTCTCCCAAGCCCATGTGACCCCTGAGGAGCAGATCGTCAGATGACCTCAAATGTAAAAATAAATTGATTTATTTGGGCCAACTTTATGGTCTTAAACACCCCAAAGGAAAGTATAATGAAAGAGTAAAGTCATTGGTATATTTCTTTAAGAATTCAAAGGATTACACTTCCCAGACATTAGGCTTAAGTCCATAAAAAAAGTTATTTAGACAATTATTTCTCATTGATGATTTTGTTCCTAACTAGAAAGTGCTGCTCAGATTCAAATCTTGGTCTCCAATACTGGAGTGCCCACCTGTAGCTAAGGGAGACAACCAACTATTGTTCTAAAACGATCGATAAATTTGTTTTCTCCCCCTATCTAAAAGCCTTTGAGAGGGAACTGGCACTGATTCCAACCACTCCAACAGCTGTCAAAATACCTGAAAGCAAATCCTGAATCAATCACGCTAGAGTCCAGCCTTGGAAGACAAAAGAAAAATGAGGAGGAACCCAATAGAGGGATGCTTTTGGAAGCCCTTGTCAAGAAATCCCAATGGACTTTCATGTGAACGTTTGAAATTTGCCCTGTTCTGACTTTTTTCTAGTTTCCCCTCTAGAACTTGTAATGCTAATTACTCTTGCCTTTACTTCTCCTTCACATGTCCTAGTCATGATTCAAGGACTTTCTTTTCCTCCTAGAGATAAGAGTTATGCAATTTGGGAGTCTTTTAGATAGACCCAGTGAAGGGGTACTCCAATTGCCTCACCCTGTGTCCCTGTTCAGCATGGAAGAAGCCAGAGTGGTCTGTGTCCAGATTCCCTAACCACAAGTTGGGTAACCTCTTGAGAGGATGGTGTGATAAGAATAGGAGGTAGGGATTGGCTAAGCAGTTAGGGTAAGAAGACCCCAAAGAAAATTAGCCCGTTTCTTGGCTAAAATCAAAATGTCCTTGGGTCTGTTAGCAATATACTCTGTTCCAAAGGCCAAAAATGTCAAAAGTATTTGGGAGCTTGTATCTAATCCTTAAAAGATTTTAGGGATACATCTTTGGGGGGGGGAATGTTAAAGTAGCTAAAAGCCCCATAAAAATAAACAAATAAATCAAAGAAGAAGAAAGAGTACCTGAATTTATCAGAAAAAAAGTGATGGGGATATATGGGAGGAGTTGGAGGGGAGGGAGTAGGCATGAATTTGCTCAATACACCTTATATACATGTATGAAATTCTCAATAAATTATTTATTTAAATAAAATAATAATAAACAAGAAACAGGGAGGTTAGAACACTTTCCACAATGTCACACTACTGGATCTGGTCCCACAGAATCAGTAGACACAACAATAGGTTCTTACCCAGAATGCTCTACTGTCTCATCTTTATTTTCTACAGTGTGCCTCCTATGAAGCATTGCTCATGCCTGCACTCACAAATTGTTCAGGTTACTCCACTACAGTCACTTTAATTAAAAACACGAACATTCCCTCTTAAAGCCCCAAATTGCTTTCTATTTTGACTCATTTACAAACTACAATATCATAAAACATATTTATTAAGCTCCCAACTTTCTAAAGCTTCTTTTCTTCTGGACATCAGATACATCTGGCTATCAGATACATTGTACACTGGAAAGAAGAAATCGAAATGAGCTTCATCTACTCAATTCTATAAAAAAAGTTATTAGCAATTAGTGCAGATTTAAGGGGGAGGGGAGTAATTAGCCTTCTTGCTCTGAAAATTAATGGGTTTCTTTCATTAGACCCCTAAGGGGTATTTTACCCAATAACATTCCATTTCAGATTAATGTAAAACTAAAAGTACATTATTTGAGAATGTTGGTTACATAATGATAACAAAGCACAGATCTTACAGAGATTAATATAGAAGGAACATCAAACAGACTCTAATAATTCTAGACAGGATGAAGTAATAAAATCAATGTGTCAATCATTTTACCAGAATCAAGAAGCCATAATATTTTTTGAAGGCATGGCCAGGTTTTCGTGGTGTAAGAGTTGATACAATTCTTCATGAGTTAAGTAGACTTTTAGGAGTGAGTAGCTATGGGGTAGTTAGAAAACAAATGAAATATACTCCACAAATTTCAATTTTGAAATACAAACAATACACAAAGGTATTCTTTTCTTCATTGCTAGGGAAAATTAGCTTCACTTTTCTGAACAAAATAGCTAGATAATATTTAAAGCAGCACAAGTTAAATGTCAACATTCCAGTTGAAGCAGTAGGGGACTTAAACCAAACAGAATCTGGTTAGCAGGTTACCTGGAGAATCTATACAAAATCCATCAGTGACTTCAGACTGCTGCTCTTTGCCTCTTACGGTCAAAGTAGACTTTGAATTTACCTTGTTTCCTTATGAAAAAACAAAGAGCCAGCTGGGGAGATGGCTCAGTGAGAAAAGTGTTTCCTGTGTAAACATGAGTTCATGAGTTCAAATCCCCAGAACCCATGTAAAGCCAGACATGGTAGAGAACATCTGTAATCTTAGTACTTCTACAGTAAGGATCCAGCCAGTGACAGAAGAATTCCCGGAAGTTTGCAGGCTGGCTAGCCTGGTGTATGCAGTGTTAATCAACTAAAGGTCTTGTCTCAAACAAGGTGGATGGTGAGAAATGACACTGGAGGTTGTTCTACAACCTCCACACATATGCCCTGGTACCTGCATTCATACACATGAACAAGCATGCACACACAGATACACAGACACACAGACACACACAAATCACACACATATACCAGTCACATACAAGATAAATTAAAATATAAGCCAGGAGCCAAGATAAAATTGACCAGTCTCTTTAGTCGCTGTTAGAAGGCTTATGTAACCATTGGCAAAGCATACTGACCCAGGAGCCATGACAATAATATATGAAGGCATAGGCCATCCTGATTTACCTTCCAGCTCTCCCCACCTCCAGTTTTACATTCCTCTTCATCTTGACTGTAACATTGCTATCTTTTTAAAGCCAGTCATTCCGAGTTCCCCTTGTGGTTCTCTATACCACTCGGAGACTTTTGGTGTGATTGCAGAAGCACTATCCAAACAAATCTTACTGTATAAGGCAGCATGCCTTGGCACATTTAACCTACATCATCTTTGTTTCCTAAGAGGCATAGAGTTCACTTCTCTGACTCTGTGGTGTGTTGAAATTTAGCCAGGAAAGGTTACAAAGGATCAAATTCAGGGTCAAACACATATAAGGAAGCATGGCATTCGCACACCAATTTTTGGAAACTTCTTCCCAAGCAAGCCTACTGTTTTGATAAAGTATTAATAATAAAAGCTATAGTACAAAGCACTCCCAATCATTTCTTCTATGTATCACTATAATTGTTTGTTGTTGGTTTTTCTGGTGTGTGTGTGTGTGTGTGTGTGTGTGTGTGTGTGTTCTGTCTGCACATGGTGAGGAAAGAAATGGGTGGGTTTTCATTCAGCAGACTAGATCCTTAACTGTGGGAAAAAAGTGTCCTGTTCTCATAGAGCTCTCAAGTAGTGTTGTCAGATTCAGAAGTAGAGAATTGTCATAAATGCAATCCTTAGTTACTTTTCTCACTGCTGTGACAAAATATCTGAGAAAAACAACTTTAGGAAGGAAAGGTCTATTTTGACTCAAGAGTTGAGGGTCCAGCCCATCATGGTGGAGAAATCATGGCAGTAAAAGATGTGAGGAGGCTGATTACATTGCATCTACAACCAGGAAGCAGAGAGCAAGAAATGCTGGTGCTCAGTTTACTTTCTTCTTTTTGAAAAAATACTTTATTATTTTTATGTGTATGAGTGTATGGCCTGCATGAGTGTAAGTGCACCCATGTCGTGCAACATTCACAGAGGTCAGAAGAGGGCATCAGATCCCCTGGAACTGGAGCTACAGACTGTGGTTACCCGCCATGTGGGTGCTGAGAATCAAACCTGGGACAGCTGAAAAAGCAGTCAGGGCTCTTAACCGCTGAGCTATCTTTTTTGGTCTTTTTGAGACAGGGTCTCCCTGTAACCCCAGCCGGCCTGGAACTCACTATGTAGACCAGGCTGGCCTTGAACTCACAGAGCTCCACCTGCCTCTGCCTCCCAAGTGCTGGGACCAAAGGCATGTGCCACCTCTCCCAGCCTTCCTTTCTTCTTTTTATTCAGTCTGGGATTTCAGGTCATGAAATGAGGCCTTTCCCCATCTCTATTAACCCAATTTAGATACTCTCATAGATATGCCCAGAAGTTTACCTCCTATGTGATTATAGATCCTGTCAGATTGATAATCAATATCAATCACCATTGTAAATAAATAAAGTATTGCGTTCTATGTAAAATCATAATGATTTGGATACAGTATTTCTTAGTTGGAGTCAGGGAGAGAAATAGGAAGTGCCAGATATCAGAAAGTGCTTTGCTTCTTAAGAATGAAGATCCTGAATCCAATATTAAAGAATAATAGACATGAGCAGGCCAAGAAACTATGCAAAAACATTAGAGCCCAAAACAGACATTTTTAGGAAGAGGCAAGACAAGAATAGGATGGGTGTGATGGACGGAGAATGAGTAGGCACCACAGGAGTTCCGTGTTGCTGTTGTATTCAGTGATGGTTAGGAGAGATAGAACAAGAGGGGGAAGCTTAGAAAACTCTGTGGGCCTTGTGTACCAGGCTGAGAATTGTGGACTTTATCCTTCAAGCATCAAGCAGCCAAGGAGCTATTTTGAACAAGGGAAACTAACCATTCTAGAAGTCTTTGAGGGGAAGTTAGAAAGAGGCTATGCTGATCCAGAAATGCTCCAGGCCTGAGCTAGGGCACTGACCAGTGGGTTGGAGAAAAAGTGTCACCTAGAGGCCAGAACTGGCAGGGCTTGTTAATTGGTTGAATGTATAGATGGACTGAGGATAAGGGATATGCAAGAATGATATTTGGCTTTCTAGCTTGGGTGGTTGGGAGAGTGGTGAGGCTTCAGAGCAGATGAAGAACACAGGGACAAGGAGTTAGGTTCTGGGGCGGGCAGCAATGAATCCAGTTTTAAATTGGTTAAGAGCTAGAGGTTTCTCAGCGATACCAAGAAACAACTATCTGGCAGCCAAGCTTATATTAGTCAAATGAACCTAAGAATGCCCCCAGAGAGGTTTAGACCACATTCTTGAGTCCTTCACAGTAGACAATAGGAGGCAGATGATCCTGAAAATGGGTAGAAATAAAAGGGAAATGACTGTTGTAGAAAGTTTTGAAAGGGATTCAAGGTACAAGTCAGAAACATTCAAACGCCCTACTCATGCTGTACAGTAGTAAATATTTGAGTACATAGCACTCAGAGAGTTCCTATGGCAGAAGAAGCACTAATAAATTTAACACAAGATTTTGGGACTTCAAGAGCCTTATAATGCATAGTGGGGGAACAAAACACACTCCTCAAAGAGGTTAAGTAAGGCCCCAAGGATGAGGTAAATGGTGAAGGAAGATAAGGTCTGATGGAATATGTGAGTGTTAAGGAAGCCAAGAAGATTTCAAAGAGAAACAGGACTAAGCTGAACTTGAGGGCCAAATGTGCCACAGGTGGAGGACACACTAAGGAGAAGGAAGAGGACACACAGGGCAAGAGAAGGACAATGTAGCATCTACTGGAGATGGGGCATCCGCTGCACATTAGTGAACACTGGGAAGCTGCTGGGAAGGTGGCTTAAAGCCAGGATGCCCATCTGGGGAACGCAGATCATGTGTAAGGGGAAATGGAAAATACGGTGTGGAAAAAGGATTGTCTTCATCAACAAGAGTTGAGTCAGTGTGTATTTTTCAAGGAGGATTAAGAAGAAACGTTCCCCCTGCCTTCTGAGGGAAATCAAAGAACTGTTCCAGAGAAATTAAAACAATAGTGATATATCTGTTATTTTTGACTTTTGAAATAGTCTTAGCTATTAAGTTTTTATTTCATGTTCAGGAAGTACAATTTCTCTGATCTTTTTGTTGTCAAATTTCCTGGATACTTTCATTTTCTGCCTAACTCTCAAACTTCAGAAAAAGAATAAAACATGACCTCAAGGTGAAACCTAGCCTATGAGAATCTATAAACCTGATATTTTATAGTAGCTTTTCTCCTTCACTGAGGCTGTGAAGCCTATGTCCAGACTCTTCAGAAATCACTAAAATATGAGCACATTAGCCAAGCGAATGATAAACTGTAATATCAATGGGTGGCTATAAAGCAGAAGAAAATGCGATTGTATTCCTCCCTTATTTAAAATCCTTCAGTCTTACAGTTCAATAAAAGAAGGGCAAGCAAGTTAATGGAAAATGGGCAAAGGGCATGGAGAGGCATTTCTAAGTAAAAGAATTGCATATGGGAAGAAGCACATGAAAAATGCTCTCCCTCATTCTTATGCCTCACTAACATGTAAGGAACTGCATATAAAACATATGAATTGCTGCTTTTCACACCTGAGAATGTTTGCTACCATCCTCTGTTGGTGTACACATAGGAACTCTTGTTCAGTGCTAATGGGAGTGTAAATTGGCGTGTCTTCTGGGAAAGACAATTCAGCACTCGCTTTCATGGTGTAAATGCTCTCATCCTTTGATCCAGTCACTGTACTCCTGGAAGTTTTGCCTAGAGATATTGTTGCACACACGCTTCAAGATGCGTGTAAAAAAATATTGTATTTTATATTCTTTTGTTGTGAATTTCTCCTTTTTCCTACATTGAAAAGAGAATCAGTCCTGGGGCTAGAGAGATGGCTCAGCAGTTAAGAACACTGGTTGTTCTTGCAGAAGACCCGGGTTCGAATCCCAGCACCCACATGGCAGCTAACAACTGTCTGTAACTCCAGTTCCAGGGGATCCGACAGCCTCTTCCGACCTCTGTGGGCATTGCACGACATAGGTGCACTTACCTACATGCAGGCAATACATGTATACACATAAAATAAGAATAATAAATAAATTTTTAAAAAAGAAAATAGAATCATCTCATTGAGATAGAAGAGGGAGTTGTTAGAGTCATCGGGTAGCTGCATACCCTGCACACTGCAAAGCCCAGAGCACAGTGGCGTACATGGAGGTGTACCAGCATGGCTTTGTCCATAATGCATGTCCTCACAGACCCCATAAACCTCTCCTGAAAGACATGGGCTTCTTTCTGAAAACTTTCGCACTGTGTGAAAATCTATTTCATGAGAACCTGAGTAAGTAAATCTTGACGGGGGATATTGTATTACACTGTAACCCAACCCCAAAGACCCCAAAATGTTTTCAAATAGAGTAATAAATCACTTGACCTGGGAAAGCAAGTTTGTGTGCACAATAAGAATCAATTTATAAGTATGTACAAAAATAAGGTTCATAATTAATGCCTCAAGGAGCCGAGATTCTGTAGTTCCTTAGATGGTAAATTCTGCTTTCTGAGCATTTTCTTCACTTTATGTGGGCTCATGGTTATTTTGCCCTGAAACTGTTCTTAAAAATAAATATAAATGTCTGGACAGGTGGCTCAGTAGTTAAGAGCACTGACTGCTCTTACAGAGAACCTTGGTTTGATTCCCAGCACTCACAAGGTGGCTAACAGCCATCTATTACTCCAGTTCAAGGGGAATCCAACACTCTCTTCTGACCTCCGTGGGGATTACGTGACACATGAAATTAAAAACAGGAAATATATAGCATAGAAAAAACATTTTGGAGACAAAGTAAAAGCTGAAAATAGATGGCTTTGATCACATTGAAAATAAGCATGTTATACAGAGTGCAGATATGTAGAAGGTGCTGGTACTCTGTGAGTCTTGCTTGGCCTACATATGCAAAGCAAAACGTTTGGTTTCATCCAAACTTCATGTATAACTCAAATTAGTTCTTCATTCCAATCTCTGACTACATTATTATTTGAGCAAACTGGCAAATGTTCTGCTCTGACAACTCAATGTCAAAGTATATTTAGTGTGCTTTGTGGAGAAAAAGCCATCACAACAAAGTTTTAAAAAGAGTCATCCCCCAAATAGCAAACCTTTTCACAAACAGCTATAGCAAGATTAATATTAGGTAGGAGCATGAATATGGTGAGATACAGAGCAACATCACACGGTCTCCTTTCGAAGAAGACATATATCCATAGTGCATACATGTTTCTGCAGAGAATTCTGAAAAGACACACAAGAAATGGTAGAATGGTCTTTGTGGAGGAGAGGGAGTCAGGCAAGAAAGATATGTGTCTTGCTTAACTTTTTAGTATGCGAAAACAAGATTTTTTTATAATGACACAAAGCAGGCCAAATAAAGAATCCTTTAGTGACTGATGATTTTACACTAACTAGGGAAAAGCCTTGGAGAATATGGTTCTCGGTTGGTATGGAGATCACTGCAGGATCTATCTGCCCACATAGGTACTCCTTCAGGGCTTCGGGACACCCCAACAATGTTCTTGCAGTTCTCAAAATGTGCTATGTATCAGTAAACCTCTGTGACTTTGTATCGTTTACTCTCTCTGTAATTGCAATTCCAAATTCATCTAACAGAAGATTTATTCTCATCCTTTAAGATCTAGTTCAAGTGCATTCGCCTATCATCAGCTAGCTTCCCTGATCTCTCCAAATCTCTAGTTCTCCCCGAGATTGGATTCCTCTGGAATGACTGTCTATGGCTCAGCTGATGTGCAATGAAGGGCACTTTGACATTGGGATTTCAATGCAAGATGCAGTTAGAGATTTAAATATTTTAAAAAGCAAGAAAAAAAGAAATCTTAAAAACCTTTCAAGAAATATGGTGTGGTTAGCCTTTGAGTGTCTCCCATGTCTTCTTGTATTAAAATTTAATCACCATTGTAAGATACTAAGAGAATGAAGAGAATGAGAACTTAGAATGATCATGGTGATTAGAGAGGAGGCCTTTGGAAAGTGAAGTCATTATGGCTGAGTCGTGGAAGCTTTATAAGAGAGAGTGAGGTTAGAAAGGACACACGTGCACACTTCTTATCTCCTGTCATGTGATGCTTTACACATGTGCACATTTATCTCTTGTCATGTGATGCAACCCTGGACCACAACTATGACCCATGAAAAACAGCTTTTTTTATATATAACTTATCAGATCTGTGTTATTAGTGACAGAAAATGGGTTAATATAATGGATAAATAGATAAGGAATATAAATTGATGATTCACTGGAAAACTTACATAAATAGCTTCTAAAACTTGTAAAATTTGTCTAATCTCAATTATAATTCCACAAATGCAAATAAAAATTATAGCAAGATAATATGTCTCACTTCTTCTATTGATCAAAAAATCTAAACATGTAAGAATACATTATACTGGTGAATTTGGGAGCATAGGCTATTGTCATATTACAAGTGGAAATACAGATTTAACAAATTACTTTGATGGATAGCTTTAGTGTCAACTTGACATATCTGGGTAAAGAGAGCCTCAGTTGATGAATTGCCTCCATTGAACTGGCCTGTGGCCATGTCTGTGGGGCCTCTTCTTGATCACTAAGTAATGTGGGAGGGCCCAACCCACTGTGGGTGGTGCCACTCCTGGGAAGTTGGCTCTATGTTGTATAGGAAAGCAAGTTGAGCAGGGGCCAAGAGAGCAGGCCAGTAAGCAGCATTCCTTCATGGCCACTGCTTCAGCTCCTGCCTCCAGGGTCCTGCCCCAAGTTCCTACCTTGGACTGCCTCAGTGATGAACTATGACCCAGGAGATGTAAGCTGAATAAAGCCTTTCCTCCCCAAGCCTGGTCAGAGTGTTTTGTTATAGCAGTGGAGGAACAAGCTAGGAAAGTTATATTGAGGACAAATAGACACTATCAGAACTGCAGGTGTAAATTTACCTTTTGAAACTATTGTACAGATGTGCCTGCACATGTAAGAAATGATGCGTATTCATGATTATACTCTGTGACACTATCTAAAGTATCTAAAGACAGGACACAACCTGATTGTTCATTAACAATGTACTGATTACATAAAATCTGTCACATGTGGGAATAACTCTACAGCTACTACACTAAAACGAAGATACTTTCTATACATAAAAATTTGGGGGGAAGACCCCACCAGGGTAAACTAAATGAAGAAAATGTGGTGGATAACCATATATTCTTATTGTGTTGGAAAAGAGAACTTAAGAATATTACTTATATCTCCTTGCATTTGTTCAATGAAACACTGCAACACAAGAAACTTGTATGGGATTTAGCTAAATGTGGTAAGGGAAAAGAGAGGAATGGAGATATGCCTGTCTTTTATACAGGGCTTTGATAGACATCTTACCTCCTCACATTAACTTTTGACAATTGAAAATATACTTGTAAACACACTCGTTTCTTTAAAATATAAATAAACATTTGAAACACAATATAGAATATTTTGTCAAAGGTAAAGCAGTGCTTGTACTTTTTTTTTTTACTTTTTAAAAGATTTTTTAATTTAATTTGATTTACATGTATGTGCATATGCCTGAGTATTTGCATGTGCACCGTGTGGATGCTGGTGCCTGTGGAGGTCAAAAGAGAGTGTCAGATCTCCTGGAATTGGAGTTACAGGCAGTTGTGAGTCACTAATACGGATGCAGAAAACTGAATCCTGGGTTGTTTGCAAGAGCAACAAGTACTCTTAAGTGATGAGCAATCTCCCCAATCCCAAAGCTTATACTTAAAAAACAATCTAAGTGTGTCATTGTATTGTTAACTATGCATCCTTATTAAGATCTACTGTTATTCTTTGCTTCCTATTATGGTTTTTCCATATGTCAAACAACTATGTTATTGTTAATAGAAAAGGTCTGGAGAGTTCAAGAACTCTCCTTAGAGCCATAGATTAGAGACAAGTAACCGATAATACAATATGTATTTTCACCAATTATCCATTGAGTAGCCATATGGAGAAAGATGATTAGGTACTTTTTAAGTAATGAAAACATGGTTCTTGGCTTCAAGAAAATGACAATTTAAAATTATATTTATTATTTTTATTTTGTGTGTATGAGTGTATTGTCTGCATGTATATAAGTTGACCCGTTTCTTGAAATGCCAGACAGTTATTAGCCACCATGTGGGTGCTGGGCACGGGTCCTCTGCAAGAACAATGAGTGCTCTTAGCAGCTGAGCCAACTCCCCAGCCCCAATAAAATGGCATTTCTTGAGGAAACAGTGATTAGACATATCAGTTCCTACTGATGGCTTATAGCCAAAATTTCCTCACTAAGATTAAGTCATTAAATATGATCGTTAGGGAAACACACCTTGGAATCTTGTTCAACTGTGTGGCCCGGAGGCTGATTTTATCCTACACTGTACCGAGCTGAGAAGGTTTTACTGTGGTGTTCTGGATTACAGGAGTGTCATAATTCAAGCTTTCCATTGTACAACTACATTAGCATGTGTTTCTTCATCTCCAGCATAGAGGCTTGCCTTATCCTCTTTGTCTCCCCCCACCCTCCCCCACGTCTTTAATGTTGTTCAGGCACCTGGAAAGATGTGCAGTGGCATTCACAGCCAATGATTGGCATCAGAGTTTCCTCATTATTCTGCCATAGAGTTAGCACTAAAATCGATGGCGAACCAAGAACAATCACATGAAATTGATTGCCATTTGGGTCCTATTGATTATCCTGCCAAATCTACAACAAGAAGAATAGTTATGCTGGGTGGCAAAAGGATAAGGACTGCACATTCTTCAGCCACCAGTTAGGGGTGCCTGAAATGTCATCTGCCTACTGATCTAGACCAGAACATATGACGGAGATGCCCTTACAAACCAGCATACCAGCACAGAGTACCATTCATTCTTGCTCATTAATGATGGTTTTAAACCTAATTTCAATTCAGTAATTCCATAATTCTTCCTTTCTTGTAGCCTCAAAGTTGAGAACTAATACTTCTGGGACTACAGTGGACTGAGTTAGAAGATAAGTTTCGTAATGCAAATACATGGGATACTGGATGACACTTATTAACAATCCTTTCTTTTTATAGTTCTACCAATGGCCTTGTGTGTGCTAGGTAAATGATCCGTCACTGAGCCCCAGCTCCAGCCCTAACAGTTACATGTAACTGTATAATTTGGATCAAGATAAAAGAAAACAATCTCTACAAACATGAGCTGAAGAAGGAATAAAATAATCAAAGCCCCATGGGTATGGAGTGGGAAGAGGGCTCAGCATCAGACCTAGATTTGTTTCATGACCAAGTTTAGGATTTAATGTCCACAGGGTGGCAAAAGATATGATCCACAGTCCTTAAAAGCAATGAGTTAGAAATCATTAATATGTCATTTCGTAAACCCAGGACCCCAGAAGTGAAAATCCCTCGGGAAAAATAGATGAGGAAAACTTCATCGATAGGTGCAAGGAACTAAATGAATGTTTTCTTTGCACACATTCATGTGTGTGCTTGTGGAAGCCAGAAGAGCATATTGGCTCTCCTGGAGTTGGAGTTACAGACAGTTATGAGTCACCAGATATGAGTGCTAGGAAACAAACTCAGGTCCTCTGCAAGAACTGCAAACACTCTTAATCATGGATCCATATCCCCAGCTCCTAGGTAGATTTTTTTTTTAAGGAGCAGACTTGGGGACTGGAGAGATGGCTTAGCGGTTAAGAGCACTGACTGTTCTTGCAGAGGACCCAGGTTCAATTCCCACTCTGCCCTCCACAGGCATTGCACGACACTGGTGCACCTCCCTACGTGCAGGCAATACATGCATACACATAAAACAAAAATAATAAATAAAATATTTTTAAAAATAAAAAATAAGAAGGAGCAGACTTGATCAGAACACATTGTATGCATGTGAGAATTTCTAAAATAACACAAAACAAAATACAAATAAAAATGGTAGCCTGTAAGTAAGCTATTTTCCCAAGTTTATGCCACAAGTGGATGTGGAGTATGAATTGTCTTTATCCATATATGTGGTGTTTTCAGACCAGTAAAACCTCTGCACTACCTACTTGAGAAAAGTAGAAGAACACCCTGTAGCAGTCTCATCACATTGCAGGACGCTTGGAATGTCAGAAATGCAGTGGTATGAAAATTTCTGGCCAAAATTCCTGATATTCCACTGTGGGTGGGGGTGCTCCTTCTGCTTAAATCAGATTATAGCAGAAAGGATGCCACATGATTTCTGATATTCTACTTTAAAAGGTCTTGAGCATGTAACAACACATGCTAAAATACTCAGGTGGGGCCCCATAAACACATATGTAAAGAAATGTCACAACTGTCGTGGTGGAGGTTAGAGAATACATGTGGGCATGCTCCTTCCTATAGTGTCAGTTGAGCAACTGCCAGCCCTGTGAGTGAGCCAGTTTAGCCATCTGAGTAATGCATTCGGATGGCTGCAAGATCAACTGACATTTGACTACAACAACATGAAGAAAATCAATAACTGCCTAGTCAAGTAGTTCCTGAATTTTCCCCTCCCCCCAAATGATAAGCAATGTAAATTCAGGGAGAATGCATTTGTAGCAAAGGTTAACTCAAACAAGGAGAGTGAAAAAAAAAATCTTAGTTAAAGGGATGGTTACTCACACAAATTATAAACACAAGAAAAATTATCCTCAATAAAAGAAGAGTCCATGGATGATATGGAGGAAGATTCTGATAACTGGAGATCATCTGAAAGACATTACAGGTGGGTATATTAAAAATAATTAAAGAAGTTTGATAGTACACACTTTTTTTTTGGATTGCGGAGAATCAAATGCATGCATTGTTGATGAGAATACAAATGTTCTCGTGTCCATGGAGAAAAATTGACTTTTAGCAATGAAAATTCCAAACATAGATACTCCTTGGCCCAGTAATTCCACACTATAACTATCCTACAAATACACCTGAGCATACATAAAATGACACGTGTACAAGATCTTCACTATAATGTTATCTAGTAAGAGCAAAAGAATGGAACACACCCCCTGCCCCCTTAGCCATAGAATACTGGTTAAACTAACCAGTACATCTACAGAGTTGAATACAATGAGGTCATGAGTTTACATGTAACATGTAAGACATAATATGGTTTATATAACACATGATGTTCTCTTGTGGTAAGAAAGAAAAGGAGGAGATAAAAATACATTAAAATCCTTATATTTGCATAAAGAAACACTGGAACAGTACATCGGAAATTAATAAGTGAAGTTACTGGTTGGAGCAAATATATACTGTTTCAATGTTTATGTTCTATAAATGACTGTTTAAAATGAGACATTTAAAAAGCTAAAAGAATTTACCAACTCCCAATGACAGAAAAAGGCATTATGAAAATAGAGAATTAGTTGGAAACAACATGAAATATAGTCATTGAAACTAAAAACTCAATGGCTAGGTAACATACAGTTGACAATAAACCTGAAATTAGTACTCATAGTTCAGCAAAGAAAAATGAAAAGGGCAAATATGACAGAAATTAAGAAACAGAGACGTGAAAATGAGAAAGTCTAGCATACATACAATAAATTCCGGAAGAAAAGATTAGTCAGAGTGGTGTAAAATAATATTTGAAGAAGTGAGTGAGATAAGAATTTTCCATAATTGAAGGAAGATGTTAATCATCAGGTTCAAGAACACTAAGAATAGATTCTCATAGAGAAGCAACAAAGTGAAAATGCCAGGAAATACTGTAAAGTAACCAAAGAAAAAGGAAGAAACTCTAGACTGAAAACAGACTTAACAGCAACAATAATACCAGGAGACAATTGAGGGTATTCATTAATTGTCAAATCTTCACTTAATTCCCAGCTAGATTTATTTTTTAAGGAAAATAAATGCTCTTTTAGAAAAACAAAGAATAACATTTACCACTTACAGATATTACTGAAAAAACTCCGAATGATACACTTCAGAAAGAAGAAGACTACATTCAGAACAAAAGAGATGTCAGCAGTGATGTGAGCCAAGCCATTGCTCAACATGGAAATGAGATCAGAAGAAGAATTCACAAGGAGAACAATAACAACTATCATAAGTTATAGGCGGTTAAAGACAATGGTTAACTAAATACTAAAACAGCAAAACCATGGAAGGTGAAAGGATTTTCAAGGTCTTCTTCAAAAGAATCCAGTTGCTAACTTCCCATGCCAAATGCATGAAAAGCTTTTATGAATAACCACTAGAGTAGAAATATAATGCAAGAATAAAGTACGATAAATTAAAGAAGAAAAAAGAAACCAGTGAAAGGCATGATCCAAAAAATACAGTGACATCTTACAAATAATTAAGAATATTACTAATCAGAGTAATATATGTGAATAAACCTAAATGTAATAAGGTGGTATCTCAATTTATATTTTTAAATCCAGAAAACCTTGTTAAACTTAGTGACACAGATGGAGGAGAATGGCATGCCAAGCAGAGAGCAAGAAAAACAAATCAGATGTTGGGCATGGTAGCACACACCTTTAATGCCAGTACTCAGGAGGTAGAGGCAGGTAGATCTCTGTGAGATTCAGGCCAGCCTGGGATAGTCTACACACTGTAACTACAGGCCAGCTGGGACTATATAGTGATACCCTGTCTCAAAAAAAGCAAAAAAAAAAAAACTAAAAAAAAATCGGATGCAGCATTATTTATATCAAATTAAACGCATTTCAAGGCAAAAAGCATTATTTGAGATTAAGTAGCTTATTACACAGTAATAATAATATGGAAAACATAACAAGGATAAGTAATACTCCCAAGCAGACATGAATATAGCAAGAGAACTTCAAAATATGCCAAGTAAAAGTCCACTGTGTTCTACAAACTTAAAAATGCGTAATTAGTGGCAAATCTTACTACATCTTTCCATAAATTTGTAGAAGAATGGAAAATTTGGCAAGGATGTAAATGACTCAGAAATAGTAAGATTAATCTAAAGAGCATGTATATACAGTCATGTGCCACAAAACATTTTATACAGTAAAGGACTGTATATATGATGGTGGTCCCACAAGATTCCAACGTGTGGTGACATCACAGTCATCTTAGTTTTTGTAAGTGCACTCTGCCATATTCACACAATGGTGAATCTGCTAATAAAACATCTCAGAATGTAACTTAATTGTTAAGTGACACATGACTATAACTGAGTGCGTCAGTGGATATGAATGGATATTTTTCTTAGGAACACCTAAGAATAAATACAAATATGGACTTTGTATTTGATTTAAAATGTCTCTAAAATGTCAAATAATATCTCTCTACTAGGCAAATTTACTACAGAAATAATTACACTGCCTTCCATCGCTTATCACTGGACTTCGGTTTTGTTGACAGTGTGTGTACCCACACCACATACAAATGTCTGGACAACAGATATAGGGTATGAGAGTTTTTATAAAGAGAAAATCTATTTGTAAATATCAGAAAATGTTATTTTACCTATTCACTGGACATATTGTCACCTATAATTTCATCATGCATGTATTACTATTTTTATTGTGTCTCTGAGCTATCAATCAGAAAAGTGGTTAATTGACAACAATATTTATTCCACGCATGTAGTAATGAAATGTCTCAGTTTGACATCTACATGAGAGTTTGGTGGCAAGGAGAAACCACAGGGTAGTTGATGAAACGAGCTCTTTAAAGTGTCTTTATTCTTTCTTGTCAATATATTTAAACATTCTTATTAGCTTCATAGTCTTACAAGTAAATAATAAAAGTAGAAATTCATTGCTTTGTTAAAACATTCCTGAAATCTTATTCCTGTGAACTCGACAGCATAAGAGAATCTGTGTTGCTGAATGATGGCAAACAAATACTAAGTTGAGCCTGACCTCTTTCTCAATCACAGACTAAAGTGCCGCACTAGTAGAAAGATTTTTGTTTGGGTTTTGCTCTTCACTATGTTTTACATCAAACTCAGTTCCAACTCCAGAGTTTTCAAGTCTATAATTACCGCCTTGTATATATGAAGAGTTTAAGAATTAGACCTCCTTTTCAAAAAGTTGCAGCTGTTACATTTTTCAAATAGTATTCTAACTAGATCACTGAGGCCTGTGGTGAAAAATCTTCTCTATGTGATAGAAAGTTAAAGACACTGATGTAAATCAATTAACACACAGGGTTGGAATTTGTAAACTTACTATATTAGGCTGAATTGAACGAACATTATGATGAATGAATACCTATAATTACACATAAAATCTTGTATAGATGAGACCAATCTCATATTTTTGTATTCCAGAACCACATATGAAACCATCTGTATATACTTAGATAAGTAGATAGGCAAGTAGGCAGGTAGGCAGATAACTAGGTATCTAGGCAGATATAGAAAATGAATCATAATTATAACAATGAATGTAGAATATATAAAGTGAAACTTTAGTTAATATGATGACTATGAATTATGTGATCTTTTAAGATAGTTTCTAGATCATCCAAAATGATGTGTCCTTTGGCCTTCAACATCAGTTATAGTTTTATTTCATTCTCAGTCTTGGAAAAATTATTGATCTTTGCATGCTATGAAAGGAGCAGAAGGAAAATGATGTATATTGACTGACTATTCTGTGTTTTCACTGGCCTGGTCCCATTGCACAAGTTTTCTCAGTACATCTTCAAGATAAGCTAGTACAGTAGCTGCAGTTGTCCCCATTTGGTAAGTGAGATTGACTAGACACTACTCACCGATTTCCAGGGTCTACTGACTGTTGAGTATCATTGTAACCTTTGGTTCTAGGGGCTTTGTGTTCTGGCCAACCACATTATGCTATTTGCTCTACAAACTTTGTACTTTGAACTCATTGCCTAACCCATATGAAGGTACATTTCTCTTAAGCACCAGAATCCTCATTCACACTGTAAAAGAAATCCATTATATTTGCATAATTTGTCTCAGAAGTAGCATCATTCTCCACTACTTTGATGCACACATAACCAGTCCTATCACATTTCATTTAACAAACCGTCACAAGAAAACACATCTTATGCTTTAGTTTATATGAATTAAGTTCTACAGCTTCACTTACTCTCTTCACTTGTTCTCTTCTTTTATGAGCATTTACCAAATGTCTATTATGTGTCCTGAATCATATTAGATATTAGAAAAGATAGAAAGCAACTGAAGATATGATGCTTAGGGCCACTGAGATAGATCAGTGTGCAAAAGCACCTGCCATCCAGCCTGATGACCTGAGTGGAAGGAAAGAACCCACTCCTCCAAATTGTCCTGACCTCCGCACATACATTGTGATGAGAGAGAGAGAGAGAGAGAGAGAGAGAGAGAGAACAAAAGATATGATGTATGTCACAGAAAATCTTATAGTCCAGCTCTAGCAAAAAAGCAACATATAGGCAACCAGTAGAAGGGAGGTTGTGGGGACGACAGAGAATAGTGGGCAGGTAAATATAAACAAAGTTTATATTCATACCATACTTATATGAAATTATCATAATGAAGATCATCTTTTTATACAGTGAACACACACTAATGAAAAAGAAAAAAAAGTCACATTTATAAAAAGAAAAAAACAAAACAACTGGTTCATTCTAAAATAATGATCTTAAAATGATAATGTAGAGAAATAAGCAATAGTGTGTGATGAACATAGTAAATAAAGACAGGCAAACATCACTATTAAAGGGCATTAGTGAAGCAAGTCGTAACTGAAGACTAGAATTACTAACACTTAAATATTGTGATTTAGCTCAGCTAGGAGGACAGCTTGACTTTAGAAAACAGCAGAAACAAACTAGACTACAGGATGCTCCAGACTGACTCAGGCTTCCTTTTCCTGGTCCTTAACTGAGTGCCTGTCATTTTCCTGAGAGCTTATGAGATTGCCTGCCTACACCCCAGTAGGCAGAGACTATGTCACCTTTTAAAAACATCTCTGATACATGATAGACCTCACAAATATCTGGTGAATGGATGACTGAATGACAGGTGACCTTTGGTTGAAAACTAATTTTGCGAGGACATCATGGACTATGAATCTAAACATTCTTGATGTGTGCCCCGCTTCTATAGCACTGTTCTACCAAAATAAATAATACTGTACATGCTGAGGGAAAATTACACATGACTGCCTCATTTTATTTGCAATATAGATGATTTCTTTTAAAAAACAATGTATCTTTTGCTAAATATGGATTAGGCAGTCTGTGTTAGTTTCTTCAAATTACAGGTTATTTTAATTTTAGCATACAAATGAAATTATATGTGCCCTGCCACTTCAATCCATCTCTTCCTATTGTGTATTTCCACCTCTTGAATAATATGTGCCTGAGTACCAATTGTTATAGAAAGCAGTCTGAAAAGCTGGTGCATCATTCCTCATTGTTTACATATTTCAAAACATTGCATTCTACCACATACATATACACAATTAGGATTGTTCAGCTAAAACTAACAGTTAAAAACAAGAATTTGTGTGGTACACAATTAATGGTTAAAGATTCTGTAATACATGAATCGCAAAGTTTTTCTTAGATTCTGGTTGGTGCAAGATCATGATGACAACTGAATTCTAAAACTACTTTCAAATTTTCTCCAGACATCTGGGCTAGCCAAGGAATAATGCTTGACATCTTAAAAAGTAAATAGCAAGTATACCCATGAACAACAGAATGCTGCCAAGGTTTTACCAAATACTCAATTCTGGCAGTGTTAGAGCCCCTATGGGTTTGGCAGTTATATGAACGTTATGGAGAGAAAGTAAAGGGGCATTCTGATCATCCTAAGAAACGTAGAAAACAGAAATTGCCAATGAATACTAACTTCCAAAGAAGAGCATCTCACTCTGATTCAGAAAGATATAAGAAACAATTTCAGAAATTTCATCCTCAGGTGAGTCTAAGGGTTGTGAGGCCCCTCTAAGAAAATGCAGGAAGGTCACAGGATACAGAGATGAATTAAACACACCAGATACAAGAAATACACAATAACATCCCCCCATGCAGAAGAACTGAGATCCACATTGGAAAAAAATCATTTAGAGAGTGGAATACAGTACAGGGGGGAAGTAGAGGAAATGAAGGAGCGAGAAAGAGACAAGGAAGAAACAAGAGAGAAAGAGAGAGAGAGAGAGAGAGAGAGAGAGAGAGAGAGAGAGAGAGAGAAAGAGAGAGTAAGTTCACATGCAGGCCAGAGAGGTCCAGAGAATCCTAACATCAGAGCTGTGCAGACAGCTATATCGAGGGACTAGGGCTATGTTTTGTTTGTTGTTGTTGTTTTAGGGGTTTTGTTTTATCAATAAAATTTTTCTTTGACCATATGATCCACTCCGGTTACTCATGCCTCTACTGTTGTATTTCCCTCCCATGCCTGTCAGTGCCCTTCTTCCTTTCCTGTCTCCCATATTCTTGACTTTTTGTTTTACTTGTACCACAAAGCTTTACTAGGCCTGTCTGTATTATCATGAGTTTGGATCTATCCATTAGAGTCTGGTGGGCTCATCAATGAGTACACACCTGGATACTCTACCTCCTTCTCTCCCAAAATCTGTTATTTACCAATAGTTCATCAGTAAGTGCTTGGGCCTCGTGAACCTCTTCCTAGGTAGAGATAGCTGGTAGAAGATCCCAACTTGTGTGGGTGTAGTGCCAATAGGTTTCTTGGTTGCTTTGGTCATGCCATGCTTAGAAGATGACATTGTGAAGCCCTTCTCCCTTTCTTCTAGCTCTTCCACACTTCCATCTCACTCTTCTGCAATGCTCTCTGAGCCTTAAGGGAGTAATATAAACATCTTATTTAAGACTGAGCATTCAACCATACTTTATTCTCAGGACCTTGTGCATCCATTGGCCTTTGCATTCACCTCCATTCATTTCAATGAGAAGCTTTTCTGATTAAGGCTGAGTAGCCTTTGTCTGTGGATATTTAGCAGGTGGTTTGATGTTATGTCAATTTAGCTAAGAAGCAGTATTAGAGTTCCCCCTAGGGAAAGAAAGAGTCTTTAATACCCCTCAGGAGGACAAGTTACATAATTTGTAGAGCACAGTACAAAACAAAAATCCCACAGTCCCTTGTTCAAAACTCTATTAAAATTTTCATGAGTGCATCATCAACAGAGCATGAAACATAGAGGGGGAAGGCCCCTCATGTGACTGCACAAGCCATATGCCCATGAGGCCAATCCTACTTCTCAGTCAAAGCCGACAGTAGCCTTCAAACGGGGAGGGGGCTAGGAAAACAGCTGTGTTAGCCTCTTTGGGGTGAATTATGCATAGGTTGAATTATGTACTCAGTACTATGTACTGTAGAATTGGTAGCCTATAATGAGAGATATTTATTATTCACAGTTCTAAAGGCTGAGAAGGCTGAGATCAGTGTGCTATCATAGTTGGGTTTTGGGGAGGGACCCCTTCTAGGTTGTAGACTGCCAACTCCTTTTATGCCACATAGTGGACAGAGGGTTGGGGGCTTTTCTGTGTCTCTTTTATAAGGTCACTAATCCCACCTATGATGGCTTTGCCTTCATGACCTAATCACTTCCCAAAGGTCCGAGCTTCTAATACCATCACACTGGGAATAATTTCAAGATATGAATGGACAAAGGATGGGTCACAAGCATTCTGTCCATAATAGCAGCTCTGGCTTACTTTCTCCCTATTCAAAACGCCTTATCCTAAAAGTACAAGGATATATATGTTAAGATATATATATATATAGATAGATAGATAGATAGATAGATAGATATATGTATGTGTGTGTGTTGACTTAATGTTAACAATAACAAAGTCCATGATCAAACCCTTTACAAACATATAAGTAAAAGGAGGAAGTGAATCAAATAGCATATCAATAATTACAAAAAACACAACAGAAAAGCAGAGTCTGTTATGTAATCATACAAAATGAGGTTAAAAGGAAAATAAGAAAACTGTATGGTTACAAAAGAGCAACAACATAAACTAGAAAAGGCAAAGTTGTGAAATGCTATGCTAATGAGAGGATGTGAACAGAGCTTTCAGAGCTGAGGAAAGAATTAGCAAATAAAGAAAAACTGTTTCAGAAACAGTCAAATACAAGAGCAAATAGACCCCATGTCACAGCATGGTAAGGAAAAGAAAGAATATGAAACTCCAAAGAAACAAGGACAAAATACTTATCTAAAAAAGCAAATTTCATAATCTCCAGCCTCTTAAATCTTACTTGAGAACAAACCCACGCCATTTATTTTTCTGCTTCATTTGTTGAAGTTTGATTAATCTTATCCAAAGAGGTTACCGTTAATTAATTTTTAAAAAATCTAGTTTCAAATAGATAGTCCTGAAATCAATTTTGTACCCATATTCTTCCCAATTCATTTGATAATTTGGAAACATTAACAAAAACATTTTTAATCTGTTTTTCAAAGGGAACATCTGTGCGTTATTGTTTGTGACAGTGGCTTTGTTACAGTAAATGAAACATCTGGAGAGACTTGATTACTTGTTGACAGAAACTCCAGTGCTAAACATAGGTGAATGGTAATTTATTTTCACTGGGCTCAAATGAATAAGCATAGCCAATGGGGTCAACTTAAGCTAATATGCTGGGGTTAAACAGTTTTGGGTTTTTGTTTTCTGAACCATTCCTTGTAGTGAGTCTGTATCTGTAGCCAATTTTGGTTCCCATCCAACTTTAAAGTGTAAGCATTCAGATCTTTTAAGTGTGACTCATTTAGTGTTGTGCTTAGGTTAATTTTCTCATAGCAACAAACAAACAAAAAATGAATGTCAATAATCCAAATCATTTAAACCCATGGCGATAGCCATTTTTCTTTTAATATTGAGCTCCAGGATGTGATTTTTAGGTTGCAGTAACCCCTGTATACACAGCTTTGCTCTTCAAGGTTTTGATCACCATGATCCAAAAATTCTAAGTGGAAAATTACATAATGAGAGAGAGAAATAAGGAGAGAAAAAATACATGCTGATTTCATTACAGTGTATTATAATATTCTATTGTCGTATCCTTTTAATATACTATTGTAATTATTCTATTTATTAGTAATTATTTATGTTAATCTCTCACTGTGTGTAATTGCAAATTAAATTTTAGCATAATATATGTACAGGAAAAATCATAGTATATATAAACTCTGGTACAATGTACAGCTTCAGGCATCCATTGGGGGTTTAGAACACAACTCTCATGATCAAAAGAAATACTCTTACGAGATAGTATTCTTATTTCCAAAGCAAACATCTCTAGGGCTATAAAGATACACGGATGGACAAGGGCTTCTATGAGCTTATTGGTCAGTCAAAGTTTATTGCAGATTAATTAATGTAATTCAGGTCACATGCAATTTTTTAAATTAATGTAATGCATGACACTTCATGGTGCTTAACAGAGGATTAGGCATGATTTAAGAAATCAATAAAAGTGGGGGCTGGAGAGATGGCTCAGTGGTTAAGAACACTGATTGTTCTTGAAGAAGACCCGGGTTCAAATTCCAGCACCCACATGGCAACTAACAACTGTCCGTAACCCCAGTTCCAGGGGATCCGACAGCCTCTTCTGTCCTCCACGGGCATTGCACGACACGGGTGCACTTACCTACATGTAGGCATAACACTCATACATATAAAATAAAATAAAAATAATAAATAAAATTTTAAAAAAGAACTCAATGAAAGTTAAATCTAAGTATGGAAGACATTATTATGGGAGCGAGAAATCCTAGAGAACTGAGCATTTCCACCCTCCCCTACAGCCACAGCAGACATCTGACCCACCTCTGGACAATGTGAACTGAGGAAAGAAGCTTCTGGGAAGGTTTCTTCTGTAGGAAGAAGTCCCTCATGGCTAGAGACTTCTCCTTTCTTTAGTTGGATATCTGTTGTATTTACATTCAAAGACTGGAATCCTGGGACCCATTTTATAACCATAGTAGGACAGGCCCAGGTACCTAATAGATACCTTGAGGACAGCACAGTGAGAAGATGGAGAGAGCATGATTCCTTGGTGCCAGTGTAGAGCCACTGAACCAGCCCTGAAACCACCTACCTCTGGATTCTTATTATATTAAATCAGAAGTATCCTTAATAATGAAACTATTTTAGTTAGGAATTTAGTTACAGTCATACAAAACCACTAAAACTAATACAACCAAATGAGTGTTCTTATTTTCAATATTTCAATAGGACTCAAACTCAAATTTCCTTTTCTGTGCCCCATAAAATGGGTGACAATAAGTTGTCACTTGGAAAAATGGGTCTGTACCAAACCCCAAGTCTATCTCCATATTTACCACTACCTGCCCTCAAATTTTCCATATCCATAAAATGACAATGGTTTCTGGTTTTCAACACAGTATGTGTTTATGATGACTAGGAATCTAACTGGTTAGTGGTCCCTCAAATTAAAGACAGTAGAAAAGATTTGTTAAATGGATGTTTTCCATGTGAGCTTTGCCTAGGCTGTACGGTAATTTACAGATATGCTAACGGAGTAAAGGATAAGTGTTAGGTAATTCACTGGCAGAGCCCTGAGAGGCTGCATAATGCATATCAGTCCTATCTTCACACCAGTAATAACCGTTAGACATTGATGGGCATTGAGTGACACCTTTGCTTTTGAGCTTGTCCCCTACATTGGACTGAGTTTGATGGTGATATCCCAATGAAAACAGGGAGCTCAGAGCAGAGGTGAAAAATCTGCACAGTTCCACACAATCTAGCCCTGATTTTAAAACAATGAACAGTTATAGGAGATCAGATTAATATTTAATGAAGATGTAAATGATGAGAGTCAATACTGAGTTACTTAGTAAAATCTATCTAGCAAGAGAAAGCTGCCGTGGTCCTTGGAAGGCAGAGGAAGTGTCTTATTAGCCATTGTTCTTTAACTTCTCCCCAGCTCTAGCTGAGGCCTGGGCTCAGATTCCCCAAGCAGCTGACAGTTGCAGCAAGAGTGAAATCAATCTTATAATCCTCCCAGCCATTTGATTCCTAATTTTCTTCTTTGTATGCCTTTCCTTGCTGTGCAGACTGTGCTCTCAGAAATGAACTGTATACAGGGTTTCTGACATCAGACTCACCTACTGCCAACATTCTGTCTGTCCCTCCCTCTGTCAGCTGGGTGTCTGCTGTGATGAGAGAGGCATGATAGCTCCCAGGCAATTCATCACCTCTGCGACTTAGGGAGAGCTTCTGAGCCTGGTTGTGTCAGAAGAAGCTGCCAATGCCTCTGTCAGAGCTGGGGAGTGGGTCTGAAGGTGGTGGTCCATGAAATCACACAGGAGAAAGGGGCAAGCCGCCAGAGCAATGGACCGCAGGGTGTAAGTGAAGAATGACTGCTGCTTGCACAGACCACTCAACCCCAAAGGGAGCAAGAGATGCCATGGGGCTATCTCTATTGCTGGCTTTACTCTTGGGCATCCACCCAGCAGAAGCAATAATAGTGATGAGGGCTGGAAGCAAAACAATTTCCAGTGAAGACTTTCCCTGGCCAACAGTCCCTCCTCCCCACCAAGATAGGGATGGAAGGATGAGCAACTAGTGCCAAAGGCTTTTTTTTCTGTTTTCCCAAGTTGGTCTAGAAAAGAGCAAGTTCTTTATCTGCCAGAGGGACAAGGATGCATTGGGGTTTCTAGTGCACTAGTCTACCGACTACAGCAGCTGACTGTATAAACTGATTCATCCAGGCTTAAATCTATTCTCAGAGCAGCCAGACCAAGACTTGAGCAGAATGGAGCCCTCAGCGAGGCCACACTAGCTCCACATGAGTTGAGTTTGGTCCTACATGATCACGATCCTGCCCTGCCCTGCCCTGTGCAGACTGCATCATCACCTGTTCCTGCTATATCAAAGGGGAATCCCAAGGAGGGCTGGGCTGCGGCCACAGGAGAGAAAACACACTGTGGCTCACATACCTCTCCCTGCTCCAGAATGCTCACTGTGGAAAGGGATGGTGGGAAGGCTGCTCAGTTACTCTGTCATCACATCTCAGAACTGTTGTTGTGCTGCCTGCAAGCTCAGCGGGTGGCTCTCTGTCTTAGCCTGTTTTATTTGTGAAGACTGATTCTAGGACCTACAGGACTCTCATTCCCACACCAATTTTTTTTTCTTTCGCTAAACAGACTTGTGAAAGCTCAAGTGAGGCTACATGTCACAGAAGATGAAATGTTTTCCCCTGCAATGTTAGAGACAGACAGTACACTAAGTGTTTCAACCAGATGGGATCTAATACCAGAAGAAGGTTAAGTAGGGCAGAAATGAAGGAGTAACCAAAGAGGAACCAATAAGGGAGCATAGACATTAACCAGAGCAGGGAGTCCTACTGCCCTTAGGATTGGGGAGCATAGGATGAAGTGGTGTTCCAGAAAGCAGAAGCCAGAGCCATATGGAATGTGTCAGAGACCTGGTAAAGGCTACCAGACAGATACTTGGGCAGTAGAAAAATGGATTACCAGGTAGAGATTGTATCTGTCCACCACGGATAACAAATGATTCCCAAACTTAGTTGCTGAAAGCACCAAACTTCTATCTTAAAGTTTCTGTAGGTTAGTAATCTGGGGGCAATAGTTTATGCAGCTAGTGGTTTCAGATTCAGGGAGTCTCATGAAGGCATCACTTAGGACCATAGCTATCTTTACATTCAAGTAGGCAAAGGCATGCCTCCAAGGCTCATGCACATGGACAGAGGCAAGCTTCCCTTTGTTGGATATTGTGTAATGGCATCAGTTCCTTGCTCCAAGAGAAAAGGCATGTGACATAAAGGAGAGCAACAGGGCTGGAGAGATGGTTCACCATAGGTCTATCAACTGGTGAGTGTGAATACAATAGGAAGAATCCAGCCTGTGAAACACTATTTGGCTATATAAAGGAATAAAGTATTAATGTTCGTGCTAACGTGGATGAACCTCAAAAAATATTCTGCAAAGTGAAGGAGACCAGTTACAAAAGACCACATACTATGATGTCATTGATAGGAAATGTCCAGAATAAGCAAATCCATAGAGACAGAAAGCAAATTAGTGGTTACTAGGGCTTGGATTTGGGAGCCAGAATTGACTGAAAACAGACACAGGGGAACTTTTGGGGGTGATAGAAGTGTTCTAAAACTGGATTGTGGAGATGGTTGTACAACTCGATAAATTTAGTAAAAACCATTGAACCATAGACTCACAATGGGTGAATTTTATAGCATGTAAATTATATTTCAATAAAGCTGTTCAAAATTATGCACACAGGGCATTAGAAGGAGCCTGTGCGAGTGAGAGGCCCTGGAGCTTCGGCTTCATTAACTTTTCAGCAAATTTGTCTCTGCGGAGGAGACATAGCTATCGCTGAGTGCCTGCCTGAGGCAGTGAGAGGGGAAAGAGATAGCCAGGCTTCTCCCCTCCATTTTTCCTCCACTCTTCTGCTTTGCCCTCCATTGGCCTAACTCACCAGAAGTCAGGCAAATGGCATGTATTGTGACAGAGTGGAGGATATGAAGAACAGCGAACAGATCTGAGAGCCAAGAGGCAAATTGCAATCTTGCCAGCCAATCCCCGCGGTGGCACCGCCACACACACACACACACACACACACACACACACACACACACGTGCCAATATAATCCAACTTGGAATAGCTCTTCTGTTATTGAAAGATACCTTGAGAGAAATTCTAGAGAAGGGTCATGCTTCCAAAAGAAGGTGTAGGCTGCTGGTTACTTATCATAAAATAAGGTAGGACATAGAACTAGTCACTTAGAATGTCATTCATTCATTGGTCACACGAAGGTTCAAAATCACGGACTCGTAAGTATATATTTATGAGAGGATGCAGAACAGGCTTTGGGTGGGTATAAGTGGGGCAGGGGCTGAGGAGGAGAAAAGTCATGAGTGAATATGGCATATCGTTATCCCAACAGCTTTTCTCATCTAACTCTTGGAAGCAATGAGTATCAAGGACAGGAGAGTGGGAGCTGTCATTCTGCCGTGAGTACAAGCAGTAAGAGAATGCATTATTTGTGGAGAAATTGAAAACACTAATAAACCAACTACAAATTGATCTTCTGATTTTGTTTTTCCACATGTCCGCACTATTAAAAACAATGTTCATGATAGAAAACTCCTCCCTTCATTCCTCAATTACCTTCATTAAATTCTACAATTACAGAGCTTACTGCTGAGATACACGCATGCACGCACACATGCGTGCCACAATGTGGCACATTTTTATCACTTACTCTCTAATAACTAATGTTTTCTACGTAGAAAACTATGTAAAGAACTGTGGACCTTGCCACATGCAGTCAGTCCTGGAATAAGTTTAAGCTGGTTCACAATCATTTGAGCTCACGTCTTTTGATGTTTGTGACTCTAATCCCTGTTGTTTCACATGTTCTTACATTTGTATGGTTGATTTGAAAGCGCAAGAGGACAGTTACTGTGGAGAGAGAAAAAAAAAAAACAAAAAAACGTAACTCCAGATGCTTATATCTATTATTCTATGTGCAAATCAGCCTTGGAACCCTGTGATGTTCATTAAGTTGGACAATATGTCCTTATATGTGCACTCTATCTTTAAAAGTACATTTATATAAATAACATATTAATTCAATTTATTTTCCTTTTTATGGCAACATTTGATTTTATTTTCTTGTACTTTTTACTGACATGAAAGTTCAATAAAAGAAAGTACTTTTCACTATCTGTGCTTCTTTTGGCTCATTATAGCTGTTACTCTTATTTCATGATTATTATCGAAATATTTTGTTATATAGCAGGTCAGTATGCTAAAATAATCTGCTCTGGATGTCCAATAGGCTGGGTGTGGACTTAACGCATCTTTCAGTTCTTACTAGAGTATCTTTGTCTTGCAGCAGATGGTGATTAACACAGAAACCCACAACTGGTCAATGATCAACATGCAGAGAATAAGAGACTGGGGAGTACTCAGCCCTCTTATGGACACCTACATCACACCCCATCCTCCCAAGGCTAGGGGATCTTTGTGGAAGAGGGGACAGAAAGATTGTCAAAGTCAGAAGTGGTAGGTGAACACAAGGAAACAGTGTTTTCTAAGCACAACAGGACACATATGGAACTGTCACTCTTACAGATTACACAAGACCTGCACAAGGCCAAGCCAGACGAAAACTCAGCATGAAGTAGGGAAGTGGGCAATACACCCTAACCCTAGGTGAGGAACCGTTGGCAATTGTTAGGTGCTGGGAGAGGAGGCTGTTTTGTTTAAGTATGTGATGCAAGGTACTGACCAGGCTCCAGGGGATGGACCCACACCCAGAAGCATTTGGACAATACAAATTAGACTCAGTAGACCTTCAAAAATAGAGGGCGTGAAGTGGGAGGTAGGGAAGTGGGGTGGATTTGGGGGGAGATGCGGAAATGAGTCTGAATATGTTCAAAATACACTCTATGAAATTCTCAAAGAATCACCAAAAATATTATTCAAAAAGGTTATAAAGAAACAAAAAATCATTATATGTAAGGAAACTGAGGTTCAAATAAGTTAAGAAATTTGTCTTAAAATCACACAACTAGGAGTTGGAGAGATGGCTCAGTAAGAACACTTGATGCTCTTGCAGAGAACCACAATTTGTTTCCTAGCTACTGTGTCACATAGCTCATGTAGCCACGTGTAATTCCAGCTCTAGGGGATCCAACATCCTCTTCTGGCCTCTGGGGCATCCACACACTCTACACACACACACACACACACACACACACACACACACACACACACACACACAAATATAAATCTTTTTCAAAAGAATCACACAAATATGGTTGTATAGCCTGGCACTATACATGGCTGTTGTCCCAACTATTCAAGAGGCTCACTTAAGCTCAGGAATTTAAAGCCAGTGTGGGCAATATAGATTAATATTATCATCCTCATTATATAGATGAGGTAATTGAAGTACAGAAAGGCTAAGTGACTTGCTGAAGATCCTACAGCTAGTAAAGGACATAATAAGGATTTGAACCCTAATAGTATTGCTCCACTCACTACCCCTGTAACCTCCACGCCAGTTTTCCTTATCAACTACAGTCTACCATAAAGACCATACTTAGTCTAATGCTTAGTCTTTTAGTTGTAGCTGAGAGATTTAGATCCTCTTCCAGCTGTTCTCTCAGCTCTTCCAAAGCTTCTTCCATTTCTGAGGGAATCTCCTCAGCAGATGCATGTGAGGGAGAGGATTCCTTCCTCTCTCTGCCCTTTCCTTGCTGACTTTTTTGCTGGGTATGGAACCCAGGGACTTGACCATGCTAAGCAAGTGCTGTGCTACGGAACTTGGAACTACATCTGTGGCCCTTGGTGAGAGAGAGAGAGAGAGAGAGAGAGAGAGAGAGAGAGAGAGAGAGAGAGAGAGATCTCAGGCTGGCCTTGAACTCGTAATCCTCTTGCCTCAGCCTCTTGAGGTACACACCCCTTTCACAGCATATGTGGGTATTTCTAAGGGCCCAGATTGCAAAGTGCTCTGAATTCAGAACAGCTAAGCTGTTTATCAGAGTTTGAGAAAGAGGGAATGGAAATAAAACTGACTTTTAAAAATAGGATCTATGACATTCTAAGATCTAGTTCTGTCCTGTAGATAGATGTCTTTGTGAGCTCTAATAAACTCAAAAGAACCAGACAAGTTCTCATGGCTCCTGCCACCGGTAATACCGATCCACAACACTAGATGGCAAAGTGGTGCTTCGTTACTGTGATCTAACCCGAAAAAGCCAAGTGCAGGTCTTCAAAAGGAAAAACAAAATAAAATCTATTCTTTTGCAATTTTTTTCCTTTAAATTTTTAAGTTTATCTTAGGAAAATTAACGTCTATGTAAAATTAATATCTTACTTTTAAGCATTATTGTTTAGAAAGACTCTGGTTTGAATGGTCCTAGTTTTCAGGCTCTATCAAGTAGGTATATACAGGTTGGGCTGCCTAATGGCCCACTGGTTGAAAGCTACCTCCTAATTGATCAGATAAAAATGGGAAGATAACAGAAGTATGAAATGTACTTTCAAAAGCTACATGTTAACATAAATGTGACAAATGTATATGGCACAGATGTCATCTGTCATGGCCTCTTCTGTTTAAATAAACTTTGGAGCAAATAACAAACTGGACACATGGCTGCTCATTACATTCATTCAGAAATAAGCTCCTTTTATATGCAAGGCAGTTGTAGTCAGCCCAGAATACAAAAACGTTCCTCTTCAGCATTTAAGAACTCTGTGGTAGAGGTGAAGAAAAGACAAATGCATCAGTACTGTCAACAATCACTTCTTAAATCATTCTTCTTCTTCAAGCTTGTGATTAGAGTTACTGGCTCCCACCCTCCCTGCAAGTCTTAAGACCACCCAGTGTCCTGACCAGGGCAGGCAGCACATCAGCTTATTAATACTGGACCCCACACATCATGGGCCCAAGGCTGAGTTTTTACTGCTTTCTGAATTGACTTAGCAAATCAAATGTAGCTTAGTTCTTGCTTTATGAGAGGTGCCCAGTAACTGTTAACAGGAGAAAGACTGGAATGACAATGTGTAGCCACTATGGAGAAATGGCATAAAAGCTTTCCAGAACTTTCCCCAGACAATAATGACAGGATGAAATATATAAACATGGAGTATCACTATCATAGGCACAGAATCAGAGAACTTTGTCCTGGTCAGGGGCTCCTGGTGTTGCAGCTAGAATCCTTAAACGTTATCCACTGACAACATCTTTTCATCTGAGAAGTTTTTACATGATCCTAGGTATATGTCTACAATATACACATACAATTAAACATTTACAGAGCATCAATCATAAAGAAATTTATTTTAAAATAATGTTTTGACATACCTATAGTTTAATCATTTATTAAAGATGAAAGGAAATTTGTTTTTTAAATTTTTTTTAAAAATTGTATTTATTTTTATTTTATGTGTGTGTATTGCCTGCATGTAGGTAAGTACACCTGTGTCGTGCAGTGCCCACAGAGGTCAGAAGAGGTTGTTGATCCCCTGGGACTGGAGTTACGGACAGTTATTAGCTGCCATGTGGGTGCTGGGATTCGAACCCAGGTCTTCTGCACGAACAACCAGTGTTCTTAACCTCTGAGCCATCTCTCCAGCCCCTTTTTTAAAAAATTTATTATTTTATTTTATGTGTATGAGTGTATTGCCTGCATGTAGGTAAGTACACCTGTGTCGTGCAGTGCCACAGAGGTCAGAAGAGGTTGTTGATCCCCTGGGACTGGAGTTAAGGACAGTTATTAGCTGCCATGTGGGTGCTGGGAATTGAACCCAAGTCCTCTGCAAGAGCAGTCAGTGCTCTTAACCACTGAGCCATCTCTCCAGCATGAAAGGAAATTCGTATACTAATGAGGTGGATGTGCTCATTTCTTTTTACATAAAAAATTAAATCTTAGCCAAACATATGATACCATAGGACATAGAGCATCTCCAATGTCTTTCAAAGTTGATCAGTAGTTTGATTTTAGAATCATCAGTGCTGAGGACTGCAGTCTATGTAAATACAGGGTGGCAGAAGTATGTTTGGGGCCATTTCGGAAACTGTTGGAAATTCTATCTTAGCCATATGCCAAAATTCATCAAAGAATTTTTATGAGACTCAAGTCATCAATTCAAAAACAAGTTTTTTTAATTCGAGCAGACTAAGGCAATACAATTCAAAGATATGGTCATTTGATACGTGTGGAAGAATAACAATAGGAAAATATTCAAAACTTGTTTTCTGTAATTAAACCATTGCGTTTCCTTAAGAGCAGAAAACTGCATATACAGGACAAACACTACAACTCATAATAGTCTTGAGCCTGAGCCGAGGTCTTTCTGGCTGCTTTCAGTGGTGTGTTCAAAATGACGGCTGCCGTGGAGTCTCACACCACAAGGTGGGCAAGCGGAGTTAGAAACCTCTCATACTTAGTGAACATTTGATTTAGAATTGATTTTTGGTGACTGCAAGTTCAGAATTCTTCTACCATTGCTAAATTTTCATGACCCTCTCATTCAGTTATATATCCCTGTATAAGATCATGACTCACATTCAAGAAACTACTGTATCTTATTGGACAGTGGGCCCAATACTGTCAACATCCCCCAAAATTTGTTAGAAATGTGAATTGTGAGCTTGGCATCAAGGAGTGGGTGAACCACAGTGGCGCAAGGTTGGTAGGCTCCCCCTTAGACCTAGGAAATGAGAAAATTCCAGGCTGCCGTCCAGTCATGTGTGTGTTAACAAGGTCTCTCTATGTGTTTCTCAAGTTCAAGGTCAAGAACCTTAAGCCACTGGCTTAGAATATGCCTCCTGCCTGGGAAGGTTGATAAACAAGGCAGGGTAGGAAGTGTTAGGCCTGGAAGTGCCTTGTGCTAAGGATATTGTTTTCCTTGCCATTTTATCTTGAAGACCATCTGAGAGCAACTCAGGGTTTCTAAGCAGTGAAGTGGCCATAACAGATCTTCAAGTACATTTCTCTTGCAATGGTGTGGAGCAGGAGGTAGAAAGAAAGAGCAGCCTTCCTTCACAGTTAGTATCTCTTCTACCTTTATTTCCAGTTTCTGCCCCTAGTCCTACTGTTTTTCTGTAAGCTTCGTTCCCTAGTGTTCTCACTCACCTTCCTGGTTTCAGACACCTTCTGACATGTGACTACCCAGCCTATGTCTCAACTGTGCATCTTTACCAGGCAGACTGACTCAACTTACCAACTACCATCTTATACAAAGCACAAAAGGGGTCATCACCAAAGCTTTATCAAAGCCCATGTTCAATTACTCACTTCCTAATCATCTTTCCAGCAGTCCCTTGGCACCTATTTTTCTTGCAACACTAATATATTGAGATATGCATTGCTGCCTATGGGTGACTGCCTTAAAGACAGAAATGGACCTTATTTGTATCCGCATAGCACTGACACCAGCAGAAGTCGGTAGACAATAGACAGTTAGCAAAGGAAGGGGCGAATGTAGACCCTTTGGAGAAAAACAGATCAAAGAAGAGTGGAGATACCTACACAGCCCATTGGTACAGGAGCTGCAAACCCCACAGATAGTCCCTGGTAAGTCTTTGAAATACATGTGGCCAGGCAGCACAAGAAAAGGATTGATTATGAGGAAATAGAATAAGGTTACAAGAAATTAGCAGAGACAGTGGGTACTAAAGCAGGGTTGGGGCAAGTATAGGTTTAGTTTTCTGGAAGCCTGCGGAAGATGGGGAATGCAAATAGACTAGCATTCCATAGAAAGAAAGCAAAGGGGAGGGTATTACTACTTCTAAAGATAGAGGGAATATGAATATACAATTGAAGAAAAAGAAGAAAGCATCAATAGTGAAGCAAGACTGAGGACGACAGAGAAGGGCCAGGGAGTGCTCGAGAATCACAGGCAGGGAGGGGCAGATGAGATCATGGATGCAGAATAAAGGGCTGGTCTAGGAGCAGAAGAGTTGACTCACGGGTGTTGGCGGGCGTGCTGCATTTGTATTTGAAATCAGAAGCTGGAGGGGAAAAGGGAGCTGTCGAAGCTGAGGGGAAGAAAACTCAGCAAGTACCCATGGATATGTGATATTAAAGAAAGGTAACAGGAGGCAGGAAGGGATTGGTGACCTCAGGGAGACTGGAAAATACACAAAACAGTCATGCACAGCTGGAGAGACAGCCAGCAACCAACCCCCAAACCTAGGCTTCTAAGCTCTGCCCATGCAGGCTCCATTGCCTGGACCATCTTGGCTTCTTTTCCTGCCTATAGAAAGCCTTCTGGTTTCCAAAAGATCAAAAGTCTCTCTCTCTCTCTCTCTCTCTCTCTCTCTCTCTCTCTCTCTCTCATCTTCTTTGGCCACATCTCTCACCTCTCCCCACCCATTGTCAAGATGTCCTTTAAAAATAGCATTTATTTTGTGCTTTATAGCTTAAAAGCAACGAGAATATCCTTTCTCATCCATATCACATTAATTAACCACTCTCCATTCATTATACGAATTTAATGCTTTATTAGTTCATATTCTAAAACCACTAGATATTCATTTTGTGTATCAGAAATTGACTTTATTAGAAGCCAGGATGACATTCAGCTCACCTTTGTAACCCCAATGCCTAGCACAGTACTTTGTGTATACTGGAAACTCAAAGGCAAGAACCGAAACAAATGAACAAATCTTTGTTTAAAATATGTGTTTGCCAGATGTGGTGGCGCACACCTTTTATCCCAGCACTCGGGAGGCAGAGGCAGGCAGATCTTCGTGAGTTCAAGACCAGCCTGGTCTACATAGTGAGTTCCTGGCCAGCTGGGGCTACAGGGAGACCCTGTCTCAAAAAGATCAAATAAATAAATAAATAAATAAATACTTACAACAAGACTGTTTCTTCATGACCTGGTTCTATAACAATTTATCCTTAATCTCCATTAGTAGCATCCTCTCACTCCTATAAACACAGTACCTTCTGTTTGCTTTTTCATGGAAAATGTGTTTTAATTATTCAAATTTCAAACTAACTCTGCTCTGACTTCTCAAAGTTATTCTTATGCATTTAGTTATGGATTGCAAACTGACCACACTGAATTCTAAACTGTCAATGTTTCAGTATTTCTGATTTGGCACAAGTTTGAGGTTCACATTGGATTTATTTTACTTCTCCTTATTGAAATTCTTAATAGGTACAATGAAGGTTTTTAGTCTTTTTGAGGTAGAATCTGTGTAGCCAACCCACAATAAAGTTCCTGCCCCTTAATAATTCTCCTCCTCCTCCTCCTCCTCCTCCTCCTCCTCCTGTTTCTCCTGCATTACTGTTCTTTTTTAAGTTGTGAAGGATTCTGTCTTATAAACCAGAGCAGTTCAGTATTTAAGCACATTCTGATTATTTATTTAGTTCTGTAGCCAACTCAGAATCCTCTGCTTAAGCCATGGCATCCACGTGGGAAATAAACAAACACAATGACCTCATGAAAGTCTAAAAATACGAGGGCAAGATGCCCTAATCCAAACTTCACAATTTCCTAGAGTTTGAGTGTGAGAGATTCTCGGCAAGAATAAGGTGTTTGAAGGTACTTGTGAGCACCACTTCACTGATTGCTTGTTCTCAAATCATTTCTAGATCCCTTCTCAATACTGAGATCTGCAGGAAAAGAGGAAATTTGGGGAAAGGGCAGTGTTTCTGTAACTGAGCTATGTGTGCATCCGTTCTGGAATTTTACTTGTAACATTTATTGCCAAATGATTCATGAGAACAATGCATCCTGACAAAAGGTGGCTTGAACTACCTGGAGGGATAAAAGCACTACCTTTCCTCTACTGTGAAAGAGGAAGGAGAGAATGGCCATCGTCCATATGAAGGGATCTCAATTGTCTCCATTGCTATGAAGTCAAGGACATTGGCATTTTCTATGTATCCAGACTGCTTGGAATGCCTTCCAGGTGTAGCATTGGGACCTTAATAAATGAGCCATATTATGTTTATACTTTACTTTTTAAGTAATGCTATTTCACTCTGTGTAAAGCCACTTAAAACACCAGTGGAAATACATGCATGGCCCATGAAACAACTTTAAATGGATAATCAATTTTTATCACATATTGAGGGTTAGACTGGTATATCTGAGTGAATTATGAAAGTCTGTATGTGCTCTGGCTAGGAGTGATTTCATACCAAATCTTTGTCTTTGTCTTCATTACAAAACTGGTCTATAGTAAAGGCATTGGGAGATTCCAAAATCTAATGCTTTGTAGTTTAAAAACACAAATGTATTTTGTTTGGAAATCAATGTGAAGGACTATATTAGAATACTTTATTTCATTTGTACAATAATTTTCTCCTAAAATAGAGAGGATATGATTGACACCTCTCTAATGCATAGGAAAAGTATAACCAGAGTGATCCTGAGTTTACTGATCAAAGTCTAAAATGTACAGTACATCCTAAAACTTATGAGGCATGGCTTTAGAACAAACATGAAGAACTTGTTTATGCAGACGGGTAAACACATGGAACTCATTATACCAGAGTAGCTGAGCAGGATGAGAAGGTGAATGTAGTCAAGGTAAATTTGGATCAATTCATGGATAACAAAACCATAACAGTTCACTGAGGAGAAATTAGGCAGGTTCTAGTTACAGTCCCTAATTTCTGAGGAGTATTTCATGGATGCAAATTGCCACATTTTGCAAAACATCGGCATCACCTTTGAAGAAGACAGAAGGTTGGTGGGCCATCAACATGACCCACACTGTGGCATTTCTTACATTAACCAGAGGATATTGAAAATGCCAGATAACCTTACCTTAGTGCCCTGAATCACCAAGAAGCTATCAGCTCTTTCATCTTCTAATTTCTTTGAAGCACTTGTTATCCTTTTTCCAGTCCCTAAAGTGAGTGAGGAGAAGGTGCTGTGTCACTATCTTCCCTATACATCACACACACACACACACACACACACACACACACACACACACACTTTTCTCGCACACAATGTGAACTAGGACTTCCTAAAATATCTTCCAAAATCAATATTATCTCTGTTTGTTAGGACTCAGAATCGTAGAGCAGTAGGCCAATCTTAATTCTTTCATAAAATTACTCATTCAAACGTTAACTCACTAACTCTAGACCTTTTCTCCAGGCTCTAAGTCCACACTAGGTTTAAAATCAGTCCTCCAACTAACATATCCTAACTATCAGTTCTTTTCACATTTTAAAACCCAGAATCAAGCAAATTTTCACTGCGTGACAAGTCAAATCAGACTATTCCAATCAAATCCCCTCCTCTTTATTTGCTACTTGGCCACTGGACACATTTACACACAGGTACAACCATGGGGTTTTACACATGTTCCTTAAATATGAAGCTTTACAGCATGACATGTTTATATTAGAGTTCTGATGAGGAGCTGGATAGATTGCTCAGTGGTTAAGACCACTAGCTGTTCTTGCAGAAGACCCGGGTTTGAATCCCAGCACCCACAAGGTGGCTAACAACCATCCATAACTCCAGTTGCAGGGGATCTAATGCCCTCTTCTGGCCTTTGTGGGCACTGCACAACATGGGTACACTTACATACTTGCAGGCATAACACTCATATACATAAAAATTAGAGTAAATCAAGAAAAAATTAAAAAGAATTCTGATGCTATGAAATATGACTTTGTGAATGTGATCATTTTATTCTGTATTCACTGATTTCTATAAATAATGAATTTTTAAGCCATAGTCTGACCTGTACCAAATGGTTAAATATATTACATATACTAATTTTTTTATTTTTTAAAATTTATTTAATGACCACATAATTAGTGGAAGAATTTCATTACAACAGCATTGACATAGACAATAACAGTTTCCATAGCAAAAATGCATCTCTTTCAAAATTAGCTGTTATTTTTAGGTTCACAGTGTTGAATTAATACAGTTACACATTATTGTACTCAGTATAAACCCTATAAGACATAAAAAATATGGAACACTTCACAAATTTGCATGTCATCCTCGTGCAGGGGGCCATGCTAATCTTCTCTGTGTCATTCCAATTGTAGTATATGTGCTGCTGAAGAGAACACCATATATACTAACGTTAAAACATTCATAACTTTGTTTTAGGACTTCATTCAAACCAATATTTTCTAACCCATGTTAGAAACGTCATATTAAAACTTCATAATCCTTTGAGAATTCATTTCTATTATTTCTGTCGTCTCCTTTGTGATTTTCAGGAGGAAAAGTAAAACAAAGGAAAAGCAGGAACAGGAGGAGGATGAAAAGGACAAGAAACAGGAAGTGGATGAGGAGGAGGAGGAAGAGGAGGAGGAGGAAGAGGAGGAGGAGGAGGAGGAGAAGGAGGGGGAGGAAGAGGGTGTTAGAAGAAACTTAAAGAGACTTAATTTATCATTGGTGAACAGACAATCTGTCCAAAACAAATCAAGAAACAATTTGTCTCAACCCTCTCTTTTCAGTTCTGAGCATATTAAGCTCATCTAAAAAATAAATGGTTATGGTGTTTATTTAATTCATGTTAGATGCATTATAAATAATTGGTAACTTTTATATTAAAGAGAACAGTATCTAGAAACTTTCCACTTAAATGTGCTAGATGTTAGGTTTTGGGATATACTGTAAGGAGCCTGTTTAAATCAAGGAATATTTTAAGCACAGAGATAATGCTTGAGAAATATTTCAGAAATTTAAGTTGAAATATTTCTTTCCTGTGCACACAATGGTGTACACGATGAGAAAATTTTATTTTCACCTACATTCAGTGAAGCCCAGAACACCTTGCTCTGATGCCAAGTTGATGTAAAAATAGAAATACCCCCAGAATTAAGAGAATATGGAAAAAAGATGAAACCAACAAGCTGTAACATTGTCAGATTTTTTACATTCTTGCATCAATTACTTAGACTCTCTAACATATATGATAACACAATGGTAAACAGTGTATTCAGATCTTGACACATCTATAACATAAATAAATTCATTCCTTTGTTTAAAATCACTTTTAATTTACCTAAATGTCTTATGTTACAGGGATAGTTTAAGAAAGGTTAACAACCATTTTTAAGCAGTAATTAAACTGGGAAGCAAAATATATAGAATAGCCATAAAATTATAAAATATATTAATAAGAAAATTGAAATAGCATAATTTGTACACACAAATGAAAAAAGGGTACAGATAAAAATTCCTCTTCCTAACAAGAGAAATTATTGTACACATCACAGTAATTATTCAAATAAAAAGATATTTTGGATATATACTTATATATATAGAAATATGTAAGTAATTAGATAGTCATACTACTTTCATATTACATTGGTAATGAGATATTTTTCTAGTTATGGTGTGCATTGTAGTTTTTATTTATGAATTCTTCAATGGAGTTTGACAATAATATTCCACAGCATTAAACAAATTATAACAAACTATATGAAGAGAAAATAGCAAAAAATCTTCCTAATGGGAAAATACCCATGTACCCTTGAAATGAACTTTGGCTTCAACTAATTTATATATCTATATTTCCTCATATATTTGTTTCTAATTATTTTATATTAGGCAAAAATTGCAATATTGGAGTGCTCTGCAAAGGTTCCTCTGCCTCATGTAGTCAGACCTTGACACATCTATAACATTCATTTGTTAAATAATAACATTTCAGAGCAATAGGTAATACACATGTTTTCTATTTGCCACAAAGAACTATTTCCTCAACTGATTTATATACCACCTGGACAAAATTATTTTTATTAAGGTTTATTTAATTTTCTCCAGCATCCACAACTGAAAAATACTTGTAAAAAGCCAATGGCACACTGAAATGGTGGAAAAAGGACAGCATTAGAATTTAAACTCAAAACCCTAAACTCCTTCAGAGAACCCAATGAACAACGTGATGCAATGTTTTTTAAACTTGCAAACTCAAGGCAAAAATCAAACAGTGGCATATCTTTTGCTGTGTGGTTACAAACAACCACGTAAAATTCACAGACAGCTTCAAAGTTTTCCAGAAGAGTTTACGTAAGGGACTTATAAAGGAACTATCCAAACCATTAAAAAAAAATGACCATGGCACAGTAATGAGGAATGTTAATATTTTCTAATCACATGACTTCATTTCCTGAATTATACTTTATATATATCCTGAGAAAAAACACCGAGAGCATTCTCCTATTTCTCATTTTAAAGTCTTTATTCATAGATTGAAATGGTATTCTTCACATACCATTCTGTAGTATATCGTTTTGATGACTTCTATTGAATTTTCTACATAATTTTTTTTGGAAACAAAATTGCAACATGCCAAAGCCAGCAATTCACTGAACGTTTGGGAAGCATCGCAAATATTTGAGGCCATTTGCCTAATGAATATAACATGGACTCATTTCATTCCCCTTTACTGGAATTGCTTTGAATTTCAAACATTTGTTAGCCATTAACTACACTTTGCATCTAATACTGCATTTGTGTATATGCACTTTAGATACCACATGTAAAACTCACTTATTTGTGAGCATATACCTTTACTAATTGTCTTACATGGGAACCACTAATGTCAACTCTCTCATGAGGGAACAATTAGTTCTGACTTAAGCAATACAAATTAAGAGAAGATTGCATTCAGAGATATTTTCTGTGCCTTTCAAAGTCACTCAAGTAAAGTTTTCAAGAATCTTCTCTAAATAATTCATTTTTTCCCCTAGTTAGCTTAAGTCTCACCTAGTGTAACATTTGCCTTACTGTAAGCCCTTTTCCAAAATCTGGTGATATTTGAGTTATTTTTGAATATTTCTGTAAAGTTAACTAAAATAGATGTGCTCACTTGCTAATGAAAAGGTTCCTAGATATAGGTCATAACACACCTACATAAACATGCATGCACATACACCAACACACACTCATGACTCAGAAATGACAAATTTATGAATGCTCCTATGCATGCAAATAACTAACCAGTGATGGCCCCAGCTGATGCCAGTGAATACCTTGAGAGACTGCCAGTGATAGTCATAGGCCTAATCAGTAATGCCCTAAAAGTCTTCTCAAATGCCCAGTTTAACTTTTCTCGTCAGATTGATCCACAGACTTTGAGAAGGGGAGAAAGGATCAGGTGTTCAAGTTCCATGAAATAGCATTCTCATTTATAAGTTGTAGACTTACAGAGCAGTTTGCAAAGTAACTACATGCATGTCTCCTATACAAGTGCATTCATAAACATGTTCACAGTCATGACTTTAAGTGTTCTCTTTGTAAGTTCTCAACCAGGAAAAGATACAGTATTTTTATTTGCATTATGAATTATTCAGTAGATTCTAGAACCATCCAGTACCACAAAACTGATTTGGATCGCAATCCTAGAGCCAGCAATATAGTACATATAGTATATATAATAAATGGTATTTATCTGTATATTCTAATTGAGAGCTATAGGCCAATTTTCAGAATGCTATTTCTATCTGTACATAAGACACATTAAATTATACCTAGTGGGTCGAGTTATTTTTCAAGATCCTCATAACAAACAGTAACCCATTTTCTGTGGGGAAGGCTCTGTAAATATGCTTTAGATCCCCAACATCTTAATGGATAGTTCTCATTCCTCCACTGCAAAATGAATTTTTCTACATTTATTAAGCATCTACCATGCTCAAAGCTGTATTGTTTAGGGAGAAAGAACACAACACACAGCAACAACAAGTAGATCAAGAACAGTGTCAGAGAGACCCAAATGGAATCCAAGAATTTGGAGCCAGAAGATGTATAATGTTGAACCAAGGAGTTCACGTAGCACTTCATGGGGAATTTTTTTCAGCTTGGTTATACCATAATGAGTGGTGTGAAAAGATTAGGAGTAGGAGTGGGCATTTGGGCACAGAAGTAGGAAACAGGAATATAATATAATCAGAGTGCAATATATATGATGGAAAGAGGATGGAGCCAGACAGGATCAATAGCTGGGAGAAGATATAAGGAGCTCAAATTAATAGGATGGAGAAGCAGGTGAGCAGTGGAGGCATACAAGGTCTTAATTATTTATTTTAAATCTATTTTTTAAAAGTTTTTTGATTTATTTTTATTTTATGTGTATGTGTACTGGATAGCTTTAGTGTTGATGACACACCTGGGTTGAGGAAGCCTCAATTGGGGAATTGCCGCCATAGAATTGGCCTGTGGCCATGTCTGTGGGGCATCTTCTTGATTGTTGAGTGATGTGGGAGGGCCCAGCTCACTGTGGGTGGTGCCATCCCTGGGCAGGTGGGCCTCTGTTGCATAAGAAAGCAAACTGTGCAGGGGGCCAGGGGAGCAAGCCAGTAAGCAGCATTCCTCCATGATCTCTGCTTCAGCTCCTACGTCCAGGTTCCTGCCCTGAGTACCTTCCTACTTTGGGCTCCCTGATGAACTGTGACCCAGGAGATGTAAGCCAAATAAACCCTTTCCTCCCCAAGTTGGTAGTGGTCAGAGCATTTTGTCACAGCAATGGAGAAACAAACCAGAACAGAAATTGGTACCAGAGAGTGGGGTATTGCTGTGACAGACCTGACCTTGGTATTTTTAGGAGGATTGTGGAAGCCAGAATTTTGGGCTGAAAAAGCCATTGAGTGCTTAGAGTTTGTTGCTGTGGAGCTTGGAACAGTTATGGTGAAAGAATTGTGAAAAATGGAGGCCTGGCTTGTGAAGCTTCAAAGGGAAGCAAAGACTATCAGGGCTGTTTGCATGATATTTTGAATTTAGACTGTGGGTTCTGGTCAACTAGGGCTGAAGAATCAGCTGTGATTGAGACCAGAACCTGAAGTAAAACCTTTGCTTTACTGGGACAATAGATGCTGGTTATCTGGGGCTGAAAAATCAGTTCTAAGTAACAAGAGACCAGCATCACTGTGGTGAAATCTTCTGGGAAGTATTTCCTCAGGGTCGACACACAGAAGCTGTGGTTGAGAGGGGACCCGAGCCTCCATCTCTAGCTGAAAGCAGGACCTGGTAATGTATAAGAGTCCCCTGCATGATTCTGGTGTTGACAGTGTGAAGGGGTGGCAGAGAGAAACTGAGGCTTGGCACTCTGAGAGGCCAGGAAAGGGCAACTTCAGTTGTAGTGAAGACCCCAGGATTGAAGGGTCATGGAGAGAATCTGAGGCTTTGTACCCCAAGAGGCAAGAAGAGGCCATTGGTGAAGGTGTAGCCTCAGTTTCAGTGGAGACCCCAGCTTTTTGGAGATGCCAGGACCATGGGATGACCACCAAGGGCAGCGGCAGGTGTTGAATGGAGCTGTCCTGGGTCTTTGAGACAAGCTTTGTGTGCTTTGGACGGCAGAGTCAGAGAGGTGGAGCTGCCAGAACCCTTTGGAGCCTAGAAGATCATAAGTGAATCCCAGATGTCCAGCCTTGAGCTACTTTGCTGGACTTTGGTTTTCCTTAGGTGTGCCCAATTCTTCCCTTTGAAATAAGACAGTACTTGTTTTGGAATTTACAGGAACCCCCAGTTAAAGAGACTTTTAAAAGAGACTGTGGACTTCTAAGTGTTCAGATTTCTTAAAGACTGTGGGGCTTTTAAGGTTGTACTGTCTTATGTTGTGATATTAATGTTAACATCATATCTTGGGGGAAAGAATTGGAAAGGTAATAGTGATGTGTTTGTGTGTCAGGTTGACAAGGAGTCAATTGTACTGGATAGCTTTAGTGTCAACTTGACACACCTGGATTGAGGGAACCTCAATTGGGGAATTGCTTCCACAGAACTGACCTGTGGCCATGTCTGAGGGGCATCATCTTGAGTGATGTGGGAGGGCCCAGCCCACTGTGGGTGGTGCCACCCCTGGGAAGGTGGGCCTGTGTTGCATAAGAAAGCAGGCTGAGCAGGGGCCATGGAAGCAAGCCAGTAAGGAGCATTCCTCCATGGCGTGTGCTTTTGCTGCTGCCTCTAGGTTCCTGCCCTGGATTCCTACCTTGGGCTCCCTGATGAACTGTGACCCGGGAGATGTAAGCCGAATATAAACCCTTTCCTTCCGAAGTTGGAGGTCAGAGCATTTTGTCACAGCAATGGAGAGACAAACCAGAACAGTATGAGTGTTATGCCTGCATGTGTGTAAGTTCACCTGTATTGTACAATGCCTGCAGAGGACAGAAAAGGGCATCGGATTCCCTGAAACTGGAGTTATGGATGGTTGTTAGCCACCACGTGGGTTCTGGGATTCAAATCCGGGACTTCTGCAAGAACAGCCAGTGTTCTTAACCACTGAGCCATCTCTCCAGCCCCTTAAATCTATTTTTATAATGGTAAAATATAACATAAATTCAGGGAAGTGTGTCAATCATAATGTTCAGCAAAGGAAATTATCATAAACAGGTCAAGATATGGGAATATTGGCAGCACTGGAGAAATCCCTTCCTCATGTGGCCTCCTAAACCTTGTATTGCACTTTGAAATGTCATCACTAACCTGATCTTTGTGATAATGAAGCATGAATTCCCACAAATATCATGTAGTTTGGCTGGTTTTATAATCTTTGTGGAAGTGCAAGTGTGTAGTATAAATTATTTTGTATCCAGCTTCTTGTGATTAATGTTATTTTGAGGGTTTCACCCATGTTGTTGTGGAAGCTATAGTTCATTCATTTTCTTTGCTGTAGAGTGTTCCTTTGTGTGAATAAATCATATCGATCCTTTCTGGTGTAGATGGGTATCTGGAGTGTTGCTAGAAACTTTCTTATATCTGTCTCTTGATACATACAGCACCTCCTGATGGGAAGAGTGCTATACTGTAGGACCATTAGCCCTGCAGTTGCACATAAATATAGAATATCTTACAGACCTAGGGCAGAGACATTTCTTTGGTGTGATAGTTAATATTAAATATCAATCTGAATGAATTGCAAATCATCCGTGGTGGGAGGATTGTGACTGGAGAAATGGTTCAGCAGTTAAGCGCACTTGCTGTTCTTCCATTCGACCTGAGTTCAGTCTCCAAAACCCAAGTTTGGGGCTCACAACCACCTATAACTCCATATCCAGATCTGACACCCTGTTCTGGCATCTGAGTGCACCTGCATTGAGAGAAAGAGAGAGAGAGAGAGAGAGAGAGAGAGAGAGAGAGAGAGAGAGAGAGATTGAGAGAGAGAACTAACTAAAGAAATCAACTAGGGGGAGAGAATTTCCTAAGAGGTTTAGCAGCGGAGAGAACACCCAGCTGGAATGTGGGCAGTTGAGTCCTGTGGGCCAGGATGCTGAACTGAGTGAAAAGGGGGAAAAGGAGAAAGCGAGCTGGGCATCAGCATTCATCTTTTACTGCTTCCTGGCTGTGAATGTTGTGACCACCAGGAAGTACTAGACTCTTAAACCCAAATAAACCTTTCCTTCCTTAAGTTGCTTTCGGTCAAGTATTTTGTCACACAGTTAGAAAAGTAACTAACAAGAACACTGAATGTTCTTGCAGAAGACCCGGGTTCAAATCCCAACACCCACATGGCAGCTAACAACTGTCCATAGCTCCAGTTCCAGGGGATCCGACAGCCTCTTCTGTCCTCCATGGGCATTGCACGACACGGGTGCACTTAACTACATGCAGGCAATACATGCATACACATAAAAAGAAATAAAAAATAATAAAATATTTTAAAGAAAAGTAACTGGTGACAGAAAACTAGGTAGGCAGTCTCCAACCAGCCTTGAGGATCTTATTTCAGTTCTTGCCTCACTGGGCCAGAAACTCCCTAGGCAGAAGTGTTCAATTCAGACATTCAAATCAACATGATATTTTTCTTTCCTTCTTTTGCTTTCAGCATTCGAATACAGGAGTGAGGAATTGGTACATGATGAACTCTATCACAGATGCACTCGTGACCTACTTCAATTCTTCCTTCTGTTTATTTGGTTAGTTGGAGTAATGTAATAAACACCTGCAAAGAAGCCATAGCCACAAATAAAAGTCAGGAGTTGGTAATGACTATACCAATCACAAGCTTCTCCCATCATTTCATCTTTTAGCCTCTACCTACCTATGGTAAACGTTTTTTTTTTTTTTTTTTTGAACACCTTTAAAACCCTCAAAAAGGCATAGGGCATAGGGGTCCATAGGGACCCCACGTAAGTATCTATTTGTGCTGGAAAAGGAGAAAAGAATATTGATTTCATCCTCTTTATGACCTGTTACTTCCAGGGAGATAGATAAATGATAAAACGATAAGTTGTGTGAATCCTGTGAACATACATTCTTCTGGGACAAAGCAACTGTAAAATTTTCACAGATTTTTCCATATGAGACTCCTTATTCCTTTTAGAAAGGTTTCTAGTAGAAGTATAGCTTATGCAGCAGCAGACTTCAAGATAAGCAACGTAATCTGAGGAACTTTCTGATCACAAAATTGACCGGTACCACAAAGTTGGAATTCAATTTCCTTATGTTTTACCACCCAAATTGCTTGATTTTTTTTCCAGTTAACCATGGCTTTGGTGCATCAAGCAATGCCAGGACACAGAGGAAAGGGGTGAGAATATTACATCAGTTTGGATGAAAAGACAATAAATCCAATAATGCAAAGTTACAGTAGATGGTGCTATATAGGTGCAAAAGATCCAACTGCCATCTGGACCACCTTCAAGATTTCTCCTGAGCTTAGCAGTTTAGAAAATGTGCAATTTAGATTTATCAATTCAGGAGAGGCCCTCAGATAAAACAGTTGAATTAGTGAGATCAATGAATGCAGAACCCTATAATTAGACAATGTTAAGGTTTTTATGGAAATTAACAATGAAGACAACTTTAAAGCTGAGGTCAAATCGTCTATCTTTCTGACGCATTGGTGCCGATGCTAAATTACTAAAAGAATGATTTTCCATTCATTTAGAATAATGTCGTCTGTAAAGTTAATTTTTAAACTTATTTTCTCTCAATATTAGTTATTTATCATTTATAAAGTGTTTGTATACTTCATAGGGAGGCTTTGGGATTTAAATGTCATACTAATATATGAAAAGTGATTAACAAAACACGACCTAGTATAAAGTATTCGGTACATTAAAATTATTATTGTTGTTGTTCAAACATTGTTTATAAAAATATTTGTGTTCACTGACTTTTATAGCCACTTTGTCCCAGGTATTTTTATTATCCTTAAGGATTTTTTAAAGTAAAATGGCTGAGATAATGAAGAGAATAATTTTGAACATGTTTATTTCCCTTTGTAGCCACAGTACAAAATGGATCTCAAATCCGTGAATTAGAAGTCAGGTAAGCACCTGTCCTTGATGAGAGGCCTACCCTGAGCTGAGAAGAGAGACTCCCAAACATTTCACTGGCACATGTCTGGAACAGATGCTTTCCTCCCATGATCTGCAGAGAGCTCAGAGGAGACATTGGTTCTTGGTTTCCCTTGAAAGGAGCAACACCACATGCAAGATGTGACTTATCTTAGAATTTGTCAGTGACTGCAGGAAAATGTCGAATCTAGCGTTAGGTTGCTCCCCTCTCTCCCCAGGGCCACGTTCAGTTAAGGTTCATTTATTGGACAGGGAGTAGAGGAAATTCTTGTTTGGAAAAGTAACCCACACTGCAGCATTCAGTGATATGTTCAGCCTAAATTATTCTCTCAAATGCATGTCAGCCAATCTGTGGATCTGCAAGGTATCTTTCAGGGGCTAGAAGGTCAGGCTTTTAAGTGAACTCTGTATATTTATGAATCATTATGGCCTATTGATTGCATGTCTGAGATGTAGTTCTAGCATGTCTGTCTGCCTTATCTAAACGAATGCAAAATGTCCTGTGACTTCTATCCAGAGTGATGGGGTTTTAGTGGTGCTTGGCTTTTTACAGAGTCTTATACCTAAGTGCTTAAATACATACAATTAATAATTGTATTAAACAATAATAGCAATCTAAATATTTCTTTTATTTTTTGAAATGCATTTATTATACTGTCCCCAGAACAGTATGCCTCATCCTTGGTGTGATCAATAGTCACAGTAGTCACAGTGGAGATGGCTTCTCCAATCACACTGACTGTATATCCAGAAACTAATGTGAAATATGCATGTCCAGTAAGTAGCAGGAGAAAAAAATCCATATTTTGAAATGTCATAGAAGCTATTCCAGAATTTGCCTAGCAGCCGACTCTCCAATGTTAATAATTAGGCTGTGGGCCAGGCCTATGGCTCAGCAGCTAATGCACTGTGTGTGACCACATGGGAGATCTCAGTCTGATGCTTACTGGGGGCTCCCATGTCTTCCAGCTGGAGCAGAGGGCACCATGGAGGTGACACTGGGAGCCTGAGAGGAGAGAGCTGCATGATGTATCAGCACTCACCAGCCCTCGCTGGAGACCTGTTTAGAGTGAGATTACAGTCTCAGCAGAGCCTCTCATTTCTCCTGGGTCAAGGGGTTACAGAGCACTTTACAACTGTGCTGCAGGAAGGCAGGGAGGGATTTAAATGCAAGAGTGGAAGAGACTCTCCATAAAACTCAGCCACAGCAGCTCTGATTCGCAAGAAGTTTCTGCTTCAACTGCCTTAGTGACCAGCAGATCAATGTTTCCAGAAACATGTAAACTTTAAACATGGAATGAAATATGTGCTGACCATATTTCATCTGATCACAGATTGAACAGATGACTTGGGAAGCCTTTGCAATTCTGGTATTAAAACAGTTCTTTCTCAGCATTGAGGTATCTTTACAACTGATCTCTGTGGAGCACCTTCTACCACTAATGGGAGAACAACCCTAATAAGGTCAACAAAAATGTTCCTGTAATAGTGTTCATTAACAGCGCTGCTCAGGGACTGTTTAAAATTGTTCATGCTACAGTTTCTTCCATGGACGGAATCATTTGCTCCATTTTTAACCGTTGCTTGGAATTTTGAGTCCCAAATCTTCATTGATGTTCCTGATTTTTAACACATGACCTGCCAATTTTAATTTACAGTTTCTGGAGAAAGTCTTGCTTGGTTTTTGCAGGTTAATCCTGCCTTGAAACTGCTATCAGTATTACTGTTAAAAGGCGTGTTAGCCACCCAGATTCACAATGCCATCACTTTGTTTTCTCTCTTCTCCTTTGCCTCCCACATACAATTTATCACAAAATCCCACTGTTTATTTTTGATCCTTTACAATCTTTCAAATGGCAATTTGTTAATTCGGTAAATATTGGGCAAGTGATAAGAATGCTGCTACAAATGGAAGTTCTGAGCCTGACTAGACTCAGGTTATTTATTTTGCAGTCATCTTGAAGTCTGTGATGATGGCCACAAATTTCTGGACAGGTCTTCCATGGAGAAGTCTTATATTCTTTACTTTTTATTTAATTTTCAAAGACTGCATTTCAGGCTCTGTACATGACCCACGATGACTAAAATAATTCAGTCCAATTAGAACTTGGCAGAATCCTTTCAATATGAATGTGTTCTCCAAGAGTTTTTCAAAAACTCTGGAATGACATCATGGGAATTGGAAATTTTATTTTTAAAAATATCATTACAGGCGCTGGAGAGATGGCTCAGCAGTTAAGAGCACTGACTGCTCTTACAGAGAACCCAGGTTCAATTCCCAGCACCCACATGGCGGCTAGGAACTGTCCTTAGCTCCAGTTCCAGGGGAATCTGAAGCCCTCTTCTGACCTCCATAGCATTGCACAACATGGGTCACTCACATACATGCAGGCAAAACACTCATACACATAAAATAAAAATAATAAATTAAAAAATATATTATTACATTAATTTAGTGTGTATATGGGAGGTGGGTACATGACCAATGCAGTTAAGTATGGATGTCAGAAGACAATTAATTCATTAGGCTTCATGGCTAGTACCTTTACCCACTGAGCTGTGTCAATGACCTAAAAATCAAAAATTTGTATTGAAGTGTTTAAATTTTGACAAAATTCCTTTAAAAGAACTCATTGCAACCCTTTCTTAGGTAACTAGTAGAAACTGTACCTTTTTTCTTAAAGAAGTATTTCTAAGGATTTTTCTTCTCTCTCCTCTCCCTCCTCTCTCTCTCTCTCTCTCCCTCTCCCTCTCCTTCTCTCCCTCTCTCCCTCTCTCCCTCTCCTCTCTCTCTCTGTCTCTCTGTCTCTCTGTCTCTCTCTCTCTCTCTCTCTCTCTCTGTCTCTCTCTCCCTCTCTCTCTCTCTGTCTCTCAACAGGGTCTCACTATATAGCTATGGCTGACCTGGAATTTGCTGTGTAAAACAGGCTGGTCTCAAGCTCAGCGATCCACCAGTGTCTGCCTCCTGAGCACTTGAGTTAAAGGTGTGCGCCACCATATCCAGCCTTAATCTTAACAGATTAATTTGTGCATCTGTTAAAGAGACCCAAAATTGGCTTGAGTCTTCCACATCGCTTTGTCCTTAGATTTACTTTTTTAGGTTTATTCAAGTGTAGGTGCTATGCAGAAATGTGTATGTATTAAATACATACATCATGATGAACTGAGTCACGTACTTGAATTTAAATATTGATCTGGGAACGGAGAGATGGCTCAGTGGGTAAAAGAGCTTGTCACAACCTCCAATGACCTGAGTTTGATCCTCAGAACCCACTTAGGAGAGAACTTAGATCCATGCAAACTCGAACCAGACAAAAACCCAGCATAGATCTTGGGAAATGGTCAGTATGCCCCAACCTGAGCCAAGGAACTACTGGCAGCTGATCACTGCTGGGTGAAGGAGAGTTGATCATCTCTACGGGAGTAAATCTAGATAGGCTGACCAGCCTTCAGTGAACGAACTCACACTGAGGGACATCTGGGGACACAGACTTGACTTCATAGGTCTTAACATATGTGACAGAATGCATGAAATAGGGTGGGGGGTTGAAAATAGGGCAGGGGTCTAAATATGATTAAGATGTATTGTATGAAAGCCGGGTGTGGTGGCACATGCCTTTAAACCCAGCACTTGGGAGGCAGAGGTACGTAGATCTCTGTGAGTTCCAGGCCAGCCTGGTCTACACAGTGAGGTCTCAGCCAACTGGGACTACTGGGAGACCCTGTCTCAAAAAGACCAAAAAACAAACAAAAAGATATGCTATATGAAATGCACAAAAATTTAATACAAAATTTTTAAAAAGGGGGGGGACCACCTCCTGCAACCTCTGACCTGCACATGTGCACCATGACAAGTGTGTCTGCATGCTCACACACACATACACACACACACAATAAATAAATGTAAGCAAAAATTTTAAATGTTGATTTGACATTATCTAGAAACCATTTGAACTCTACAAGTGTTTGGCTGTCACTCTGGATAGAACATAAGCAAATTAATTTGAAATTTAGTGTAGTTGGCAAAAAGCTATTGAGGAAGGTTGATTTGTCAAAGCATGGTAATTTAAAAAACACATAAATATGCTGTTAAAAACAAAAATAACAACCTTCAATTGTTCAGAGAATGCTTATTTCTTCAGGAATTGCTGTGGGCCCTCTCGCATCAAGTAGAGCAAAACAAAGCAAGTAAAGAGATGAGTGACACGCATTTGTTTTCCAAAGCCATGAGCCTTGTTGGCTGTGGTTATTATGTGTGCTTTATTTTTACAGACATTTAATAAAAACAAACAATTGAAGGAATATGCATTGATCACTTAACCATGTAAAAGCCCCACGTAAGAATTGTTTGTCCATGTTCTACTAGGAAGGGGAGGTGTATACATAAATGAACAGAAAATACTGCATGTTGTAAATCATAAAAATGAACTCTAAGAATACTAGTGTGCTTTAAGAATACTAGGGTAAAGTGATTAATTTGACTGAGGGGAAGGTGTGGGTGGATACAGTAATCAGAATTCAGTCCTAGAGGAGATTGTTTTTTTCTAGTGATTGAGGAAAATTTCAGCCAGCACGGAGGGAAGAATACTGTTGGAAGAACTACATGAGTGTTGTGCAGGGCAAGTCTGAGTGTGCAAGAAGGGTCAGTTGGTAAAAAGCACCTGCCACCAAGCCTGAACACCTGAGTTCAATTCCCTAGGAGCCACATGGTGGATAAAGACAATCAATTCATGAAGTTGTCTTCTGACCTCCACTCTTTTGCCATGGCACTTGTGTGCCCACACACATACACAACACCCCTTCCCCCACAAATACATAAAGGCAATACATTTTTCTAAAAGAAAAGTGAGATCCTTTGTGGTGCCCACACAGAGTCCCAAGTATGTGGGAGCAGGGAACAAGTGTGGAAAGGTAGATCTCACAGACTTTAAAAGACCCCTGAGGCACTTCGATTTTTCCAACCAATGGAAAACCATAGATATTTTTTGAGCAGGGGAGTAACATTGCTGTCAAACATTTTAAAAATCACACTAGAAGTCAAGGAAAGGGTTTAAATAATCCATATACTCAATACAGAATATTGTCTGGAAAGGAATAACAATATTTTATGCCTCTGTGAAAAGAAAAAAAGGGTAATTTCTATACATAAATGTATTTTAAGGCTGGGTGTAGTGGCACACGCCTTTAATCCCAGCACTAGGGAGGCAGAAGCAGGCAGATCTCTGTGAAATTGAGGGAAGCCTGGACTACAAGGTGAGTTGCAGCCCAGCTGTTGTTACAGGGAGAACCTGTCTCCAAAAGAACAATGTATTTTGAGAATGTCATTTAGAAGCAAATAATGCAAAGCTGTGCATTCAGCGTGGTACCTTACCTGTTAAAAGCTATCTGTGAGCCCCTCCCCAAGCATGATGGAATGCTTTATGCAGGTTTTGTGCAATCTTGTGCAGGTAACCACTGCTTCCATGAGTTCGTAGGTGCAGGAGCCGTGTGATGTACGGAAGGCAGAGTTTCACAACACTTCTCCCCGTTTTTTGGCACTTACATTCTTTCTTCCCTGTTTTCTGTGATGTTTCCTGAGCCTTGGAGGGGGTGACCTGCATATCCCATTTAGAACTGAGCACTCAGCACTCCCTTATTCTCAGTACTTTGACCTGTTATGATTCTCTGCATTTGCTGCCACCTACCACAAAAAGAAGTTTCTCTGACCAAGGCTGAGGGCAATAGAGAGTTAATGGTTCCTAGAGGAGGGAAGAGTCATATTTGTCAGTACTGTAGCCACTGGGAAGTTGTTCTGTGCAAGTAAATATCCTGTCATCATCATCCTCATGTACACACACACAAAGACATCAAAGTAGAAAGTGAACTTATTCAGAAGAAGGGTTTTTGACTGGAGTGGGAAAGGGAAGAGGGGCTAATGAAGGGTGTGTGTGCGTGTGTGTGTATGTGTGTGTGTGTGTGTGCGTGTGTGTGAAACTGAAAAAGAATAAATAATAAAGCAATTAAATCCTTTTTAAAATAAAAGAAAACAAATAGTAATAAACCCACAGACACATATTTATACTGGTATTTGACAAAATTGAGTTGCTGACGAACAAATGGAAACCCCGATTTAAAAAAAAATCTACCAGGCCTGGAGAGATGGTTCAGCAGCTAAGAGCAGTGACTGCTTTTGCAGAGGACCTGGGTTTGATTCCCAGCACCCACATGGTAGCTACAAACCATCAGTAACTCCAGTTCCAGGGCATTAGGTGTCCTGCTCTGATCTCCACCAGCATTGCAGGACACAGGCACACTTACACACATGCAAGGGGATACACTCATACACATAAAAATAATAAATAACTTTTTAAAATCTACCTAGAGAGGAGAGAAAGAAAAGAGGATAGAGGAAATGGGTATTGAAATAAAACTTGTCTGAACACAATACATTGTATTATTTTGACATTGGAAATAATATAGATTTTTAAGGTAATTAAAAACAAAAAAAGGTAAGTTGGCAGCAAATATAGCAGAGAAACTGGAAACAAGGGGGGTACAAGGGTGCTTCAATATAGGAATGAGGGTCCTGAAGTACTTTTCTGTATCTTCTGGAAGTGACTGTCTGGCTAAGGGCAGTTCATGACTTTATTCCTGGGGATACTAGAAAGTACTACTTGAATTCCCACAGTTGTGTTAATAAGTAGTCTGAGATGTGAAGCTTGATTTTTATTAAATATTGATTGCTCTTTACTTGTTCAGCCCACAATCGTCAGGAGCATTGACAGGCAAGGGTATGCCTAAAAGTAACAGGGCATCTTTGATGCTGAGCCTGCTAACCCTGACAGGATTCAGAAGCCTCCAGTTCCCTCTTTCTTCAAGAATGATTCAAATGTGCTTAATTCAAATTGTCCCCTCGGCTTCCTCCTGCCACAAGTGCTGCCACTGATCGTGCCATGGTCTTTACTTGGTCCACCTAGAGAACTCAGTACGAGCTGCCTTTACCACAAGAGCTGATCTGTGTTTCTCCTTCAGTCACGGCCCATTATAATGCCACTGTCCCTAAGGCTGCTTGGGCCACCTCATTAAAGTGGCTTTGCTTTGACTTCTCCAGTCTCTCTCAATGCATAAGTGTCCCTGAAGCTGAAGAAGGCTACCAGAGAAGCATCCACTATCCACTACCGCTATACACTGCCCACGACTGACTGAGACTCTACAGAAGCTAAGGCCTGATGCCCTGAGTCTTGGAAGATATTGCCTTCTTTACATTAGGTCAGTAATTTCACCCTTAGGGCACAGATGTCATTCAGCTCTATGATGTCTATGAGGGCCATTTTGAGGCTCTGTCACAGGCAAGTGTGTGTGTGCCTTAAAGTGCACAATGAGTAATAGTTTCAGTCATTGCTGATTCCTTATATCTTAAATAGATTATACATTTCTGTATCTATTCACTATTTGTTAAATGCTTAAAAATACTGTCGTGATATAAGAATAAAGTTTTCTTCAACTGAATTCAAGTCCTAGCTCCACATTCACCAGCTCTACGACCTTCAGCAAGTTACTTAAGCTTTCTATGTCTTAGCTTCTTTATTTGTGAGACAAGAACATCACATTATAATACATACTTGATGGGTGACTGTGAAGTCAAATGAGCAAATTCATGTAAAATGCTTAGCTCAATAGTATTGGGTATATAGTAAGTGGTTGTTAATGTTCACTATAACAAAATAGGATGAGGGGAAACAATAGCATGAGACAACACTCATGCCTTAATAAACATATGCACTATGTTATGTTTACTACAATGAAATGAACATAGCTACCACCAACCATGCGGTAAAGTCAGCTCCCCTGAATTTATTCCTATTATAACTTAAAGATCATGCACTTTTCCCAATGTCTCTCCATTTCTCTCAGCCTGCTGCTGCTAGAACCACTGTTCTATCCTTTACTTCTAGAATTTTGACATTTTTAAGATTCTGCATATAAATTAAATCAGTAATATTTGTTTTCTATGTCTTGCTTATTCCACTTAGCATAATGTCTTCTGGATGCATCCATTTTACCGATGTCAGGATTTCCTTCTCTTTATCACTGAATAATATTCAATTGCATAGAACATGATTTCTTTTCCCACTGTAAAGTATCTGTCAGCAAACAATTAGGCTGGGTCCAAGTGTTGCCTATTGTGAAGAATGATGCAAAGAACATGTAAACGGATTTATCTTTTTGAGATACTGAGTTTATTTTCTTTGGCTATATAACAGAGCTAGGGTTGCTGGGTTGCATGGTAATTCTAATTTTAACTTTTGAGGAATTTCCATACTGTTTTTTAAAACAGCTATCCCTATTTACAGTCCCATCAACAGAATTTAAGAGTTCTCTTTTCTCCCCATCCTTACCAGCACTCACTGTCTCTTCTCTTTTGGGTACTAGCCACCCAAAGAGGTATGAGATGATAACTCATTGCAGTTTTGATTTATATATCCTTAATGACTAGTAATGTAAGTACTTTTTCATATACCTGTATATCTTTTTTGGAAAAACAACTAGATCCTTTGCTCATTTTAGACTCTAATTATTTACCTTAATTGCTCTTTTTTTTTTATAGAGAGAGTTGCCTTTTAATGACAAAAAAAGTCTCAGAAAGGTAGTCATAGAAGTAAGGAACTTCAACACAATAAAAACTGTAAATAAACAATTGACAGTTAGCATCATCTTCAATGGTGAAGAACTGAATGTCTCTCTTCTAAGATCAGGAAGAACACAAGAGCACTCACTCTCAGCATCTTTATTGCACACAGTACTGGAAGTCCTAGTGAGACCAATGAGCAAAAACATCAAAACTGGAAAAAGAAGAGTAAAATTTTATGTTTGAATGTGACATAATGTAGCATACAGGAAACCCTGGAGACATCACTAAAACCTGTTAGAACTAGCAAACCAAGTTGTATTGGTACTCACAAAATCTTCATGCAAAAAATCAATCATGTTTCTATACACTAAAAGAGGCTAAGAAGACTAGATGCTCACATGTAATAGAAAAAAAAATGACCCTTGTCTGACAACATCTACCAGAATTAGCTTGAAATGGATGAGAGACTCCAATGTAAGATCTGAGACTGTAAAAGTTAAATCATAGGAGAAATGCTCCTTGACATTGCTTTGGCAATGATTTCTTGAATATGACCCCCAAATTCACAAGCAGTGAAAAGAAAACAAATGACTGTACCAAAGTATCTTCTACACATCAAGGAAAACAATGGACACAAAGGAAGGACAACCTGTGGTATAAGAGAAGATATTTACAAGCCACACACTTGATAAGTTAATATGCAAAATGTGTAAGAAATTCACACAGGGGCTGGGGAGATGGCTCCACAGTTAAGAACACGTACTGCTCTTGCAGAAGATCAGAGTTGGATGCCCAATACCCATCTTGAACAACCTACAACTGTCTGGGACTCCAGTTCCAAGGGATCTGATGTCCTCTTTTGGCCTCTGTAGGCACCCACACTTGCATGCACATAACACACGCACATAGTTTTTAAAAATTAAATGTTAAAAAAGAAAGTCATACACTGAATAGCAAGGACACAAATAATTAGATGATTTTCATTTACTTCAGAGTTGGATGCCCAATACTCATCTTGAACAACCTACAACTGTCTGGGACTCCAGTTCCAAGGGATCTGATGTCCTCTTTTGGCCTCTGTAGGCACCCACACTTGCATGCACATAACACACGCACATAGTTTTTAAAAATTAAATGTTAAAAAAGAAAGTCATACACTGAATAGCAAGGAAACAAATAATTAGATGATTTTCATTTACTTTCATTATTTCATTATTTCTGTATGTTGTTTCACATCTATGCAATTCATTCATTTTTATTGCTGACTAGTATTCCATTGTATGGATATAGTGCCACTTACTTAGCCAATCTTTTTTCCTTTTTGAGAATTTCGTGCCATGTATGCAATGAAATATAACCATATCAGTCCCGTTTCCCTCCTCCAACTTTCCCCTGTATTTCCCTCAACACATCCCATTCCAAATTTTATATTTTGTTTTTGGAAATCCATTAAGTCCAGTAAGCACTGCCCATATGTGCATAGGCATGAGGCCATTCACTGGAGCATGAGAATCCTACCAGTAGTCATATCCTCAAAAAATGATTCTTCCTCCCCCAGAAACTATCAACTGCCAATAGCTCCACAGCAAAGAGTGGAGCTGGGAGACCATCTACCCCATCTACACTGGAATTTTGACTGGCTTCATATTGTGCAGGTCTTATGCAGGTAACCACAATGGCTGTGAGTTCATGAATGTGACAACCATACTATGTCCAGAAGACAGCATCTCACAGCAACTCCTGCCCATCCTCTGGCTCTTATATTCTTACTATCCTCTCTTCCATGATGTTCCCTGAGTCTTGGTGGCAGCTATCAAATCTTATGTTAATAGATACTTGGTTGCTTTCCAGTTTGAAATTATTATGAATAAGGTCACTATAAAGATCCTTATAGAAGTCTTTATGTAACAAATTAGAGTGGAATTGATGGTTATAGGGCAGCTGTAAGTTGTGCTTTATGAAAAAAATAAGAGTTTTCCAAAGTAGTTGTACCACTCTACACTTTCACATAAGTGCCAAGTTTGAGCTAATCTACATTCTTACCAAAATTTAATTTTACTGGACTTAATAATTTAATGCATTTTAGTGGTTGTGGAGTGGTGTTGTGCTGTAGTTTTCATTTTAATTTGGTGTTGAACACTTTTTCATGTGCTTATTGGCCTTCATACATTTCCTTTCATGAAGATCTTTTCATATCTTGTATTAATTTATGTATTCAGTTTACCTTTTCTTTTAAACTAGGTTGTATGTATTTGCTATGTACACATACTGTTTTGAAGTATAACCACATTGTAGAATGACTGGATCTACCTAATTAACATATTCATTACCTCACATAGCTACCCTTGTAGCAAGAACAATTTACATATAATTTCAGAATTTTCCAAGGGTATAATATATTGTTAGTATCATCTCCATGTTCTACAATAAATCTCTTCAACTTATTCCTCTTAAGTAAAATTTTATACCTTTGACTAATTTCAACCCCTAGCCTTTGCTAACAAACATTCTTTTCAATTTTTTATGCAGATTTAAATTGGACTGTTTTTCATTTTATTATTGAAAGCATTCTTTATGAATTCAGGGTGTAAGTCCCTTGTGAGACATATGTATTGTGAATATCTTCTTTTAGACTGGATTGTCATTTCATATTCTTAATTGACATTGGGTGAACAGATTTCATTTTTGATGAAGCTCAATTTATACCTTTTATTGATTAGTTTCTCTCTCTTGTGTCTTCCCTAAAGTCATAAAGATAGTTCTTTCCCTACACTTTCTTCTGAAAATTTGGATTTTTATCTCATTTGCTAAGACTTCTGATTCATCTCCAAGTAACTTTTGCATATGGTATGAGGTAAGTTTATTTTTTTGATACTTTATTTATTATTTTTATTTTATGTGTATGAGTGTATTGCCTGCATGTAAGTGAGTGCACCCGTGTTGTGCAATGCCAGGAAGATCAGAAGATGGTTTCAGATTCTCCTGGAACTGGAGTTAAGGACGGTTCATAGCTGCCATGTGGGTGCTGGGAATTGAACCCGGATCCTCTGCAAGAGCAGTCAGTGCTCTTAACCACTGAGCCATCTCTGTTTAACACATGAATGGCTACTGGTTCTAGTAAGGCTTCCTGAAACTTTCCTATGTCCCATTACATTGTCATGGCCTCTTTATTAGAAATTGATTGACTGTGTATCTATTTGCATGTCTAACTTCTTATTATATTTTGTTTCATTAACTTGTATCTTTTTCTTTGCCTTATTTTCTGTTTTTGATATTGGCATCTTTAAAATAATCCTTGCAATTAGATGGTGTGAATCTTCCACCCTTGCTGTTGTTGTCTATATTCTAAGATGACATCAATTACTCTAGACCTTGCTTCATTCAGTTCCCTAAAAGAATTGCATATGTGTCAACTGACCCAAAATAAAATTTTCAGCTAGGTGAGATTTCTGTATTCTACCTGCTCTCCACTCTTCTTCACAATAATCCAAAAAGTGCCTTAAAGCACAAAGCTGATGTGAGTGCAAATCTCATCATGTGTGTTTCCTGTCTTTCAGGGATCACATTTTTGCATTCTCTCTGCTACAATGCCTAACAGAGTTCTTTCATTTTTCTTTTGTCCTTTTTATGGGAGAGAGATAAATCCACTTATATATGTTGCTATATCATGACTAGAAGCAGAAATTTCTTCACATTCATATTAAGCTGTGATCCTTTCCAGAACTTTCATCATTGAACAACGGGCCAAATGAAGGAAGCACCTTGCGTGGCCTATAAATAGATATTAGTACCACCACCATACTCTCACCTATAAAAAGAGTAATCGTTACTTTTCTGTTCCTGTGATAAAACATTATGACCAAGGCAACTTATAGAAGGAAGTGTTTATTGGGCTTATGCTTTAGAGAAATAAGAGCTTTCCCTGGTTGGGGAGGTGTGGCAGGAGGCAACCAGAGCAGAAGCTGAACCCTCACATCTTCAAGCAGGCACAGAAAGCAGCACAGCAAACTGAACAGGGGCAGGACTATAAACTCGCAAAGCCCACACCCAATAACATGCGTCCTCCAACAAGGCCATCCCTCCCAGAGCTTCTGTGACTTTCCCCAAACAACACCACCAACTGACCAAACATTCTAATACTTAAGCCTTGTGGGGGACGTTCGCACTCTTCTAGCCATGCATGTGGTGCACAGACAAGATGCAGTGCACAGACATACATGCAGACAAAATAACCATACATGCAAAAATAAAAATAAATACATCTTAAAAAATAAAAGATCACTAAGATTGGGGCCTGCTGCCCATTCCCACAGTTCTATGCTGCATTTTTGTCTCCATGAGTTTGCATAGGTCTTGTGCATGCTGATACCATTGCTGTAAGTTCATATAAGCAAGGTCCCAGGAGCCTGTAAGACCCTATTTCCATATGATTATGTACTTCCTCCCCTGCTTCTTATAGATAAGGAAGAGCTGATCTTTAAGGGAGGGACTCTAGGTAGGCTGACTAGACCCCAGTGGATGAACTTGCACTGAAGAACATCAGAGGACACTGACTTGACTAAGTAGATCCTAACATCAATGAGAGAATGCATTAAATTCAGTGGGGCGGGGGGCGGTTGGGAGGGTGCTGATGGGGAAGGGGGTATAAAGATGATTAAGATCTTTCATATGACATACACAAAAATTCAATAATTTTTTTAAAGGTAAAGGTATAAGATTGAAGCTGCAATAGGCTCCAAAATAGATGGAAAGCAGCATGAAGTAAAATAAACATACAGCAATCCTGTGACAAATGAAAGAAAGAAAGAAAGAAAGAAAGAAAGAAAGAAAGAAAGAAAGAAAGAAAGAGAAAGAAGAGAACATAAAGTTGGGAGGGGTGTGTGGAGGGGATCTGGTGGGAGTTGGAGGGAAGAAATTGAGAGTGTGTATGATCATATTTCATTGTACACATGCATGATGTTGCAAAGAATACATTTTAAAATAAAAGAAATATTTTGAAACAGATGGATTGTGTCTTTAGCAAACATCAGAATATAACAAAAAGCTACTTTTATCAAATCAATGTGATATTGACATAAGAAAATACAAAATAATCAGTGGAAATGAATACTATACCAAGAATTACATCACAGTATATATGATAACTTAAGAAATGACAGAAGTCATAGGTAAGCCACTTTTTCAGAAAAGTATGGTTTCATTGAAAAAGGTTACCTTTTAAAGTTAAATATGTATCTGGATAACTTAAAATGGACTTCATGTTCATGGACTAAAAGATTAATTTCAGAAGATTTAAAATTGCAAATACAAAATTAAATAATCAGAATCCTTAGAGAAATCAAGAACTCTATGTATCACATAGAGCCAGAGAAACACATTTAATGGAGATTAAATATAAAGAAGTTATGAAAAAAGAGACAAGACACTTTAGGCTATAAGTGTGAAAAATGTATACAGTTTCAAGCAAACTTGTTGATAGCGGAGGGACATGGGTAATAGGGCCTGCAGAAGGAGGTTTTTGACTGAAAAGCTACTGATTTGATAACCATTTTCTCACATTTGGAATGGGAATGTCTAAACTGTGCCTAGCTCACTACTGTAATAAAGATCCACAAAGGGAAAGGAATTTTGATCCTTGATGACCCTCCCCCATACTTGATTTAGTTGTTTTAGAAGGAAAGGCTTGAAACATCTTTTTGAGATTTTTGAAATTGTTGAGGTGAAATTTTGAACTCAAAACTGAAATGGGTCAAGACTATTGGCGATATAATTTGGTTTGGTCATTGCCATGAATCAGGGAGGAAGGGGCAGGGAGAGGACCAGGTTTACTGTTTGAACAGTGTTCCTGAAAATGTCATGTCCACCCAGGAGTCCATAGGAAAGCAGAGACTTTGAAATGTGACTACTTAAGATGAGGCCATAAAGAAGTCAATTAGAGTAAGCCTTAAAAGGAATGAAGGCAGTGTGAGAAAAAATAGGGAAGGAAAGTATGGGATTAAGGGCAAAGAGATCAGAGTGATGTGTCTAGAAACTGAAGGATGCTAAGGATTGCTGGGAGCCAGAAGAATCTAGAAGAGAGGCATGGAACAAATTGTCTTCAGGAGTAAAACATTAGGACACCTTGATGTCAGACCCTTGGGTTTCAGAACTGTAAGACAAGAGTTTTTCTTGTAAACAACCAAGTATGTAACACTTTATTATCCTAGTCCTACACGGTTCTTCCTTCAGTACTAGTTAACCCAAATGGGGTTTCTCCTTTAACTAAGAGTTGTAGAAGGCCTCAATCATATGTGCTTTAGTTATGACCCTGTGATATCTCGCTGTTCTCCCCCCACTTCCAGCTTTGTTGAGGTATAATTAAAATATCGCATTTCATTTCTCTTTTGCATGAACTAAGAATTTGGAGGAAGCTCCAGGCAATGTCAAGAAATCCCTTCCCTATTCAACATCTTGATGATTGCTTTAGCTTCAATGCTGTTTCTAGAATCATTTAATTCAATAAATATTTAAAGAAGAAATGTTATCATAAATTACTAGTGAAAATGAAACATTGTAGCCTTATTTGAAAAGCATCCTTGTCATTTCTGTTAAAATATACACATATTTGGTCCAGGAAAATCCATTTTTAAAGCTATTTCAAAGAGTTGAAAGTTTTTATATATATTTGTACCTTTTAAAAATATTTTATTTATCTTTTTTTATGTGTATGAGTGTACTGCCTGCATTTATATGAGTGCACCCATGCTGTACAATGCATGTGGAGGTCAGAAGAGGGCATTGAATTCTCTTGTAACTGAGTTAAGGATGGTTGTTAGCCACCATCTGGGTGCTGGGAATCGAATCTGGGTCCTCTCTAAGAGCAGCCAGTGATCTTAACCACTGAGCCATCTCTCCAGCCTCAGAAAGTTTTTATATTTAAAGACAAAATATTTTTTTCTGAGGCTGGGTGTGGTGGTACATGCCTTTAATCTCAGCACTCAGGAGGCAGAGGTAGGTGGATCTCTATGAATCTGAGGCCAGCACCATCTGCACAGCAAGTTCCAGGCCAGCCTGGGCTACATAGTGAGATCTTGTCTCCAGAAAACAAACAAAAAGATTTTTTTTCTGTACTGTTCAAAATAAAAGAGACAGGAGAAGGAGGAAGGGAAAAAGAGAGAGAGAAAGAGAGAGAGAGAGAGAGAGATTCACAACAAAGTAGAGAAGTGTCTAAATAATTATAGCAAATTTTCAACACAGAATAGCATGCAACCATTCAAAAATGTTAAGATAAGATGACCTAGGGGTATTTTTTTTTTAGGATTTGTATTTATCTGTATGTGTGTGAGCCTGCTTCAATGGATATTCACCATGTACTTGCAGGAGCCCACATAAGTCCAAAAAGGACATTAAATCCTTTGGGATTTTAGTTTTAGGCAGGCAGTTGTGAGCCACCATGTGAGTTCTGGGAATTGAACCCAAGTCTTCCTCAAGAACAGTACTCACTCTTAACCACAGACCTATCTCTCTGGCATTATTATGAATATTTCTACAAGATGTTTTTGAGAAACAGAAGATTCAAACAAATTATATAATGGGATCCCAAATTTTGTAAAGCAAACATTGATTAAATGAAGTTATTGATGTTTGTTTACCCTGTTCATGGAGAGAGATTACGTTAATGTTCCTGATTTGTATCCCTTTCTGTACCTATGACCTTGCAATGAAACTTCACAATTTCTTCCATCAAGAGATGCAATATATTTTCCCACCTATTGATTATGTATTTAGACAATGGGATGTGAGCTGATGTAACATGAGCAGAAAGAGAGCCTGCATGACTGAACTTGCCTGCCAGCACTTCTAGCATCTCCATAGGATAGATATTGCCTAGTCCACTGACCACACGAAGAAGAAATACAGGCTGAACCTTACACAGACTAAGTCTAGAGCAGAGGCTTCAGCAACCCCGAAAAGCACTGGGAAAGTCCAACCGAGAGTGATCAAATCCCAATTTCACGATTTATGACCCATAATACTAAGTAATTGCCATATTAAGTCACTCAGTTTAAGGGTAGTTTATTATGCAAAATAACTGAATGATACCTGGTGTGTGTGTGTGTGTGTGTGTGTGTGTGTGTGTGTGTGTTTATGTACATTTGTCTGTATATGATTAGATGTTTGTGGCCAAAAATAAAAGGATACATAGCAAGTTAGTTTAGATGATGAGGTTGGGAAGCCATGCAAAATATAAAATCTAGGAAAATCAGTGTATAAATAGGATAACCTCTCAAAAATAAAAATTATGTTTATTATCACATTCATGTATGTTGAAAAGTATATACTGTGGAATGGGTTGCCTAGCACCCTCCAAAAAGAAACATCCACCTACCATCTCAGGATGTAAGGTCATGAGGAACAAGATCTTTATAGGTAAAATTAAGGCAAGGATTTCTATATGAGATTATTCTGAATGTGTATGGAGTCTAAATCCAATGGCTAGCATCCTTGTAAGACACAGGGAAGTATACAACACAAAAAAGAAGGCAAGTCCATGTGAAGACAGCCAGAAATTAAGGTGATGCATATATAACTCAAGGAAAGGTGAGAATATCAGCAATGATGAAATCCCAGAAGGAAAGAAAACAGAATAGATTCTCTTTCAAAGCCTCCAGAAAAAAAAATCAGAAAACCTGAATTTAAACCTTTGGCCTCCACAATGTTCCAAGAATAAATTTCTGTTGTTTTAAACCACCAATTTCATATAGTTTGTTATGGCAGCCCTAAGAAATTCATATGTACTATATATTGGTGTTTGTCAATAGAGACAGTGTTCAGCTATATGTATCAGAAAATTCAACATAACAACAAATAAGGATATAAATTTCTGATATAATGGGAATTATTAAGGTAGACATTCCATGGCTCATACATGTCATTTACATGCAAGTTTCCTAGAAATTTATACTTTACTCTCCATATATGTGGCTATTTTCCTTATAATGATAGATGGGCCTTGCATCTAAAGCGTTTAGCTGCTTTATTGATAGTAAGATGGACAAAATTCAAGTAGAAAAAGGCAACAGGTCTGTATATACTAAAACGTTTTTGTCCAATTTTACAAAGATTTTCTAGAAAGCCACAGAGAAATTTCTTAAGTCATTGGCCAGACATGTCATCTCCTAGTAGGAAGGCAACATGAAATGTACTCATATTTTGGAAAGAGTTTGGAATTTAAAATTGTTATTAAATATTTACTTAGTGTGTGTGTGTGTGTGTGTGTGTGTGTGTGTGTGTGTGTGAAAAGCAGGGGTGGGGGGAGTGCATGTGTACCATAAAGTGCATGTCAAGGTCAGAAAATAACTTGTGTCAGTTAGTTCTCTCCTTCCCCCATGTGAGTCCTGGAGATTGAACTCAGGTCATCAGGCTTGGTGGCAGGCTCCTACCCACTGAAACATCTCAGTGATCCAAGAGTTTGAAATTTGAGCCAGTGTGATTTCATGATTTTTTTTTAGATGAAAGTTAGGACAGACAGGGAGAAGCCAAAATTGCACAAGTAGAGAATTCAGCTGCGCTCAATTAAAAAGAAATACACAATTATAAATAAATTACATGGAAGATTTATAAAAAGGAACAGGACAAGGGCTCAAGAAAGATAGCGATGATAAAATGCTGAGAAAGAAATATAAGGTGTGGTGTCAGAACTCAGGAAATATGGCTAATAACAAAACAGTTATAGAAACCCAAATCACATTTGTAATGAAGACTGATAATGAGAGTCAATGTAGTTCATTGATTGTAACAAATGCACCGCATTGGTCCTGAATGTTGCTAGGTAGAGAGGCTGTGCATGTGTGGACTTTCCATCCCTGTGTACTGAGAAGTTAGCATTGTTGGAAAAAATGAATGCTGTTTTATAACTTAGAGCATGTAGAGAAATAAAAAAGATGATAAAACAACCCAGGTACCCACAAATCAAGTGTAGTAAATGTTAGCATCTTGTCCATAATTTTAAAAGAATATTTTATATTTATGTGTGTGAGTGTATTTCCTGCATGTGTGGAAGTACACCTGTGTCATGCAATATCTGAGGTCAAAAGGAGGCATCAGATCCTCTGGAACTGGAGTTACAGACGACTGTTAGTTGCCATGTGGGTGCTGGGGATCAAACCTGGGTCCTCTGCAAGAGCAGTCAGTGCTCTTAACCACTGAGCCTTCTCTCCAGCCCCTTGATTTATTTATTTTAATTAAAAATTTTTTTTTAAACCAAAAAAATTTTCCCAATTTTAAAAAAAAAAAAAAAAAAAAAACAAGCTAACTTGAAAACAAAATATAAAATAGATATTAGTTTATTTTTTGTTGCTGTGATAAAACACCACAACCACTGCAAATTACAGAAGGAAGAGTTTATTTGACTTATGATTCCAGAGGGTTTAGTGTCTCTATTGACAGAAGAGGCATGGTGGCACGGGTGGCTGGGTCAGAAAGCTGAGTACTCTTCTTCTTCAAGCAGGCAAGCATAGGAAGTAGAGATTGGAAATCTTTTAAGGCTTAAGAACTCTCAAGCCCCCCACCGCCCCCCTCCACACACACATTGATGTGCTTCCTCCAGCAAGGCCACACCTTCTTAAACCTCCCAAAAGAGTGTCATCAACTGCAAAAACAAAATACCCAGCTACCTGGAGCCTATGGGGTACATTCTCATTCAAACCACCACATTCTGCTTCCTGACTCTGAATAGGCTCATGATCATATAAAATGAAAAGTTTGTTTAGTCCACTTTCAAAAATCCCCGTAGTCTTTACCAATTGCAATACTATTCAGGAGTCCATAGTCTCTTCTAAGACTCAAGGAAATCTAACTGTAAGCTCCAGTAAAATCAAAAGACAAATTACATACTTCCAACATACAATGGAACTGAATACACATTCCCATTCCAAAAAGGAGGAATGGGGGTATACCAAGGAAATATTGAACCACAACAAGACTGAAACCCAGCAGGGCAAGCACCAAATCCTGTTGATCCATATCCAACTTCTGGGACTTTGCTTCCAATGGGCTTAGATTGCTCAGTCCCTCCAGTTTTGCTGAGTGCAACATACATCTCTCTTTGGGGCTGGTACCACTCCCTGTATGCAGCAGCCTATGGCAGAAGTCTCACAGTTCTAGCATCTCCAGTAGATTGGCGCCTCCACTGCCAACCAAGCTTTACCTTCATAGCTTCACTCTATAGCCTGTCAAGGGCCTCTTGGCCTTTCAGGGCATTCTTTATGTAGGGATGTCCCTGTTGCATGGTGCCTGGCTTCTGCAGCTCTTTGAAAACATGGAGAAAGAGCTGATGACCCCTTCACTCTTTCATCTTTCATGCCTCTAAAGCCAGTACCACATGAACAACAACACTGCCAAGATCAGCTGCCAGCCTGAGATGGATACTTGCCAATTTCATCTACATTAACAACTTTTCTAGGCTGTGGTTTTCTAGTAGTAGAAAATCACTCTGGCATTTTCTTTTCACAAGTTTGAGGCTTAGCTGGGTGTGGTCTTACCCAAAAGGTATGCTTTCCGTTGTGTAAGTGCAAATCTCTAGGCCCTTCCTTAATGGCTCAAATGTACTTATCAAAGAGAGCCTCTCCTTCAGCACATGCTTCGATTCCAACATTATTAAAATTCATAGTGTTCTCTTTCGCTCCAAACTGTACATTTTGCATTTCTTTTTGACCCACTTGCTCTTTTTCACTGCACTAACATTCATCATTAATAGCCATGCCATCAATTCTGCATTAGATTGTTTGAAATTTCCTCCATCAAAGAAATTAGTGCATTACTTTTCAACTCAGCCTCGGGCAAGCTCTTAAACTGTGGGCAAACAGGCCCCAGACTCTTTGCCAAAATATCCCAGTTCCTACTTAAGTCCTTATTTCCCTCTGGAACTACATTGTTTTCAGCACTACTTTCTTCCAGGCTCATACTAGAATGGCCTGCTGTTAAGCTCTGCTTATACCTTACAACAATTTTACTTGTCCAAACTTCCAAAGTCTTCTACATTCTTCCAAAACCCCATATAGTCAGGTGCTTCACAGCAACATACCACTCTCCTTATGCCAACTTCTATATTAGTTACTTTTCTGTTGCTGTGATAAAATACCATGACCAAAGAAACTTATAAAAGGAAGAGTTTAGTTTGCTTACGGTTCAAAGGGTTAGGGTCCATAATGTTGGGAGAGGCATATGGCAGAAGTGACTGGAGCAGAAAGCTAAGCAATTTATATCTTTAAGCAGGCACAGGAAGCAGAGAGTGACTGGAATCTGGCAAGGCTTAATAACTATCAAAGCCTACTTCCAGTGGCACACTTTCTTCAACAAGGCTGCACCACATAAAACCTCCCAAAATAGCACCAACAACTGGGGGAAAAAATGTCCATATACTTAGAGCCTATGGGGAATAGTCTCATTCAAACCAACAGAGTAAGTAATATGGAAACAACTCAAAAGTGTACAGTATGAATTGTATAAGGACAAAACTATGAAAGGAAATATGGGGAAAATGACAATAACAGAAGAGAGACTAAAGAATGTTTTCTAAACATATACCTATGAAAAAATAGGTGCAATAAGATTAACAACTCTTGGGCTGGAGAGATGACCCATTGGTTAAGAGCATTAGCTGCTCTTGCAGAGGACCCAGGTTTGATTCCCAGCACCCACATGGCAGTAAACAAATGTCCATAACTCCAGTTTCAGGGATCATACACCCTCTTCTAACTTTTGTGAGCATTGCAAGACACAGGTGCACTTACACGTGTGTAGGCAATAAAAATAACAAAATAGTTTTAAAAAATAAAAAGATTAAAAACACTAAGTAATAATAAAATAGAAAAATACACTGTAATAAAATTGCCAGCAAACAAGACTATTTTTGAACTTCAGACATTGTTAGTAAAATAAGTGTTACTTGAATAAAGAAATTGAAATACTACAGTAGTTCATTGGATAACTAAAATGGCTACTGAATGACTAAAGGATAGGTTAGTCACAGTATGGATATACTACATGGGAGAATGATTCACATTCCATGAAAGATGGCTCAGGTGGCATTAGATTTCATCAAGCCATTCATAATGGCATGAAGTTTAAAAGTTATACATTGTCCATTTTTGGAATTTTTTATATAATATTTTCCATCCATGGTTAACTGAAAGCAGTAAACTAAAAGTTTGGAGAACAAAACCATAGCCGAGGGAAGACTATAATACAGGAGTTCTAAAATACTAAAGCAACTGTTGGATCAAAGAATATATAAAGCAACAAACACAATCTATGTAATGAAAGATTATTAAACCGCTAAAGCAGTGATTAGAGAAAACATCATATCCTTATACAGTCTTCACAAGTAAATATGAAAGATGTGAACAAATGAATTAAATAATCCATCTAAGAAGTCAAAAATCAGTAAAGAAAACAGGAGTGATTACTTCATTAGAAAAATAAAATTATAGTAAATTAGAACAATTAAAGAACTCATAACTAAATTCAAAAATAGTTTTTTTAGATAAAGGAACAAAACTAGACAGTTTAAATGACAACATAAAAGGATACATCAACAAATATAAAATCTATATATGAGATTATAAGAAGTTATTAAAACACAAATGGACTAATTACTGAGATTACTGTATCAGTAGGCCTTCTTGCAAGAGATAGAAACTTTTAATGAAGAAATTTAATGGTAGGAATTGATTACTCAGGCACTGAAGTGCTGAAAAAAATATATATGTATATTTGTGTGTATGTCTGTGTGTACCTATCTATCTATCTCTTGTCTTAGGGAAATGAAAAGGAAGAATTTGATGCTACCCAAATCTAGAGCCCAGAGAAGAGGCCCTGTGAAGCTGTAGCTCAGACTTGAGTTGCAGACATGCCTTTCCCAACTGCTGCTGCATTCCTTATGCTAAGAGCTGAGACTCGGACTTCTGGGAAAGGCACTGCTGTAGCTGCTACATCTTAGGAGAGACCCCGAGACTAGTTCTGAGGGTACAAAAAGCTGCTGCAGAGTGGAACCACTTGCTACTATTGGAGTGGCCTGCTATTTGCTGGGGAAATATGACAGGAATAGAAGAAAATGCAAAGGAAGCCCATCTTCCCTCAAGTCACACTTCAATTTTCCTTCCATTCCTCTTCTATTACCAGACTTAACAGGAAGCTCACTGGCAAAAGTCTGTGAGACAATTTGCAAAATTCCTGCTTCTGCGGTTCTTATTCGTGAGGAGTTTAAATTTTAATATGTTATGGATTATATTTGTCTACATGTGTGGTTTTCAAATCAATATTCGTTAGTGTGACTAAGTTGTAATGATGTTTAAAGCCCTTCTGTGAGGTTTTTATATCAGTATCACACTGGTTTGAGAAAGATAATCCACCAATATATTAAAGGAATGATGCCCAACAAACAAAGAACATTTTGTAGAAATTAAGAATGGTTTAATACTGGGGAGTCTATTAATATAATTTTCCATACTAACTGATCAAATGGAAAACCTACGAAAATCATCTCAATGGTTGCTATCAAGGCGTCTGATTTAAATCATTTTTGATTTGAAAACGATAGGACATATTTGTTTATCAGCATCAAGCTACACTTAATGCAGAAACACTTCATTCACCCAGTCAATATGTATTAAGTTCCTCATGTATCAGCCAACATACAAAGTGTTGGGTATAGTGCAATTAACAAAACAGACAAGGTACCTATCTTCCTATATTCTATTTGGGGAAAGACAATAAACAAATACATAAATTAGTGAAGGTAATTACTGACTGTGATTAATACTATGAGGGATAGCAAGTGGATAATGGGATTTTCAGCAACACTAATGAGGATTTGTCTTGGATAGCGTGATTCAAAAAGACCTCTGTGAGTTGTGATCTAAAAGATAAGAATGAGCCAGCTATAAACAAAACATGAAGAAGAAACCAGACAAGGACAAAGAGGTTGAAGGTGACAGATTTGAGACAGGTTAAGGACTCTGCGACTAATTAGATGTGAAGAATGAAGGAGAAAAAAGTGTTAGGATGATTTCCAAGTTTCTGCCATGAGTAACTGGCTTGATAGTGGTGGCACATCCAGAGAAAGATGGCCTTGAATGGCGAGCAGTTTACTAACATGAAAGTTTAGTTTTGGATGTGTTGGGTGTGAGATGCTGGGGCATCACTGTAAAGAAGTGGGGTGGATACCAGAATCTATAGACCAAAGGCTAAGTAAAGCATTTGGGCTCGAGACATGCATTTCATTTTCTTTTTCTGTATAGTCCACTCTGCCTTTGAACTTTCCATCCTTCTGCTTCAGCCTCCCAAGTGCTTGGATTACAGGTATTCAGCAACAAGCACAGCAATACACATATTTTTTAGTCAACCACAAATGGAAAATTGGAAAAGAATGGGGAAATGAATGCTAAAGAAAAAGTATATTTCAGTGTAGATGTGATTTGACAGCGTCAAACGCTGACAGCATATAGTATGAAAACTGAAAAGCAGATTTGCAAGACACAATGATATGTAACATTAGTCAGACCAATTTCTGTGGATGGCACTGGAAGCCAGAGTAGGGTGGGCTAAAGAATTAATAGGTGGTGGAGAAGGTAAGCTGTGATGGAGAAGAGATGGAGGTAACTGGGGAATTGCCCAAGGAGATGTATTGTTGGTGGTGAATTTTTAGACTCAAAATCTTTTTTAGCACATTGTGTTTTATAAGACCTACAATTTGGGCCAACACTTTAAAATGATACTATGAGTCACACTCTCATTTCTAACCCTCTATGGACTTATGGACTGTTCCTTCTTGATGTGCAATAAATATCTCAAAATAAATGCATTGGTGAGTAAATTCTTGGTCTTGTCTTTCTTTTTTCTGTCATTTAGGTCCAAAACTTGACTTTATGTATTTTCTCTTTTTAAAGATTTATTGTATTATTTTTAAGTGTGTGTGTGTGTGTGTGTGTGTGTGTGTGTGCATGTGTGTATGTGTGTGTGAAAGCAGGTGTCAGATCCCCTTGGAGCTAGAGTTACAGACAGTTGTGAGCCACTTCATGGGAACCAAACTTGGGTCCTCTGCAAGATCACTAAGCCATCTAACTCTCCAGCAGTGACGTATGTGCTTTCTTTCTCACATTTAAATAAAATATCAGCAAATTGTCCTGGCTCCATTTTCAAAATACACACAGAACAAAGTTAACTGTGACCACTTTAACCTTTGTCTAAGCCACTTTTCTCCCTCTTTTAAAAGGCCTATGCAATGGCTTTCTTACTACTCATCTAGTTTTAGGCCCCTAAACTGTATTGTCAAGTTCAGAGAATAACACAGGACTTCATCTAAAATTTAAAGCAATTCTTGATATACCTAAACTCAGTGCATTCCAGAGATACTTCTTTCTCCAGTAAAAAACCAGTCTTTAAGATAGCTTACAAATTCAAATGTAATCTGATCCCAAGACCTATCTGACCTCATCTTCTAAACACTGTTTTTACTGTCTCTGTTCCTAGCCTTTTTGCTATTCCAAGCTTTCTTCTGCCTCAGGGCCTTTGTGCTGGCCATTCCCTGTGTCTGGCCTTCTCTTTTCCCAATTGTCTGCATGATTAACTTCCAGTCTTTCTTCAGTTTATGAGTTCTAAATGATTTGTTTTCCAAATACCACCTTTTCCCAGTCTACATACTTTGAGAGATTAAAACCATAAGTGCTATAAATGCTTGCATTGTGTGTAATTGGGGATTTATGAAAAAGAATATAGACTGACATGGAAAGCACAGTGAGAGGGAGGGAGGGAGGGAGGGAGGAAAAAGAAAGAAAAATTGATTGTTTATTATCTTGATAGTTTGGATGTAAAGTGTCTCCCATCAGCTAATGTAATTGGAACACTTGGTCCCCAGCTAATGGTGCTGTTTTGAGAGCACATGGAAACTTTGCAAGGAGAGTCTAGCTAGAGGCAATGGGTCAGTGAACTGAGAACCTTGAAGTTTATGCCTAGCCTCATGTGCTGGATAGCTTTAGTTGTCAGCTTGAAATACCTGGGTGGAGGGAGCCTCAATTGGGGTATTGCCTCCACTAGACTGGCCTGTGGCCATGTCTTATGGGGTATTTTCTTGATATCTGAGTGATGTGGGAGGACCCAGCCCACTGTGGGCAGTGCTACTCCTGGGCAGGTTATTTTGTATTGTGTAAGAAAATAGGCTGAGCAGAGGCCAGGGGAGCAAGCCAGTAAGCAGCATTCCTCCATGGCCTGTGCTTCAGCTCCTGCCTCCAGGTCCATGCCATAAGTTTCTACCTTGGGCTCCCTGATGAACTGTGACCAAGGAGATGTTCCTCCGCAAGTTGATAATGGTCGGAGTGTTTTGTCAAGGCAATTGAAGGCAAACTAGAACTTATCATTTCTGCTCCTTTCTCTGTTTCCTGTTCCACTGAGAAGTGCTGTGAAGAGGTGGAGTCCAAGTGTAGGCTGCTGCCATCATAGAGCCACCTGCTTCCACGCCTTTCCTACCATGACAGATTGTATCTCATCAAACCATGGTCAAAAGAAAGCCTTTCACCACTGAGTTCTTTTAGTCAGGTGGTTTTTCAAAGTCACAAGAAAAGTAGCCAATACAACTGAGTATCTCCCAAGTCTTCAAAGTTCCAGGTCTCTGACAACATCTTACACTATAAGAGACAGATGAGCTATAAATATAAGTATTTATTTTCAGTCATAATGTTCACATACAGTATATCACGGTGCAGATTCGTACAATATACTGTGAAAACATATCATAGCCAACAACACGCTTATATTTACGGCCTACTATGTTCCTGATACTCTACAAGGAACGTGTCTCACTTTTAATGTTTTTGTAAATCCTGCAAGGTAAAAGAACTGAGCCTTAAACTAAGTAAATATCCCTCCTGAGCACACAGGCATAAAAGAGACAGTCATTTATAGGGAGTTAGAGGACATGGAATGGCTCTGACTCCAGGCTATTTGCTCTTTTCATTACATTGGGTGGTGCATCACTCCCACCTTCTCAAGTAAAAAAAAAATCCATTATGATACACAAATTTACTCAGATGTTTCTATGGTCTTTTTCTGAGGGTATATCTTAATAAAATTTTACAAAAACAGGGTTGAGGGTTAGAGAGATGGTTCAATGGTTCAGAGCATTGGCTGCTCTGGCAGAGGATCTGGGTTTGGATCCCAGCACCCATATGGCGGCTAACAACTGTTCAAAATTCCACTTCCAGGGGATCTGTCATCCTCTTCTGACCTCCATAGGCATTGAGGACAAGGACACACATACAAGTAGGCAAAACACTCATACACACAAAGTAAAAATAATAAATAAATACTAGAAAGCAGTATGCAACTGATGAATAGGTAAACAAAATGTGGTGTAGCTGTGGTGCCTATAAGATCACAGAATTAGCTCACCTCCCTCCACTTCCCTGGGCCTGCATGACCCACAGGCCTCTCTCCAACCTTCCCGGCTTTGACGCCCCCAGCCTCAGTCATCCTCCCATCACCCCCAGGAGTCTCTCCTCCTAGCCTGGGTCTTGTCCCATTCCTTGTCTTGGCGCCCCAGACACTTGGGGAACCACCACTGCTGCCTGATCCTAAGCATCCAGACCAACTCAGTTCCTTCTCAGGTCCCAGGGGCACTCTGGGCCTGGCCCCACCCTCACCTCCCTCTGCTTCCCTGGGTCTGCACAACCCGCCAGCCTCTTTCCCAGATACCCGGGCTGATCTTTCCTCTTCCTGGTCCTATGCATCCAGTCCAACCCAGCTCCTAAGTGCAGTCCCCTGGGGCTCTTGGGGCCGCCTCCCGCCCCATCTTCCTTTGCATCTCTGGGTGGCATGGCCACCAGCTTCCCGGCTCCCAGGCCAGTTAAACACCCAAATTCCTGAGTCCAAAATCTTTCCTGGAGGGAATCCAGACCTTAGGAGAAAGCCTGAGAGCATCTGATCCTCATCTGACTTGGGCCTCTGTGGGAACGTCTGAAGACAAAAGCAATCTGACCACTCCAATATGAAATCAAAAGAGAGAACCAGAAGCTTAGAGGAACCAGCTTTTCATGCCCAAAAAGTAAACCACAAAGACACATAAAGTTCACAAAAATAAGCAGACCTAACCTTGAAGGCTTGAGTCTCACACAAGAATCAGAAACTACAAAAGAAATTCACATGTCAAAATCACAGACAAAAATAACAACAGGAAAAAACAAACTAACATATCCCCACCAAATTCCAAGAGTCCTCTAGAAGAGTTCAATGAGAACCCCCTAGATTAATGCAGGACATGGAACTCAAAAGAACAATTATAAACAGGATAAAAGAATTCAGTGAATTTAATGAACACACAAAGAAATCAAAGAACTGAAGGAAGATAGGGATAAAATTTTGAATGAATTCAGAAAAGAATTAGAAATATTGACGAATACTCAGGCTGAAATGAAAAGGGAAGTGAAACACTCAGTAAGCCAATTACAAATGACAGGAGAAAGCCTCACCAATAGGATGAATGAAATGGAAATCAGAGTATCAAGACTGGAAGATAAAGTGGACAAACTAGACCATTCAAGCAAATATGTGAAAAATTTAAGAAATCACAAGAATGGAATATGCAGGAATTGTGTGACACCATAAAAAGACCAAACTTACGAACATACAGGAAGGAGAACAATCCCAAGATAATGGCATGGACCAGATATTCATCAGAATCGTGGAAGAAAATTTCAGAAAACTGAAGAAAGACATGCCCATACAAATACAAGAAGCATATAGAACACCAAACAGACATGACCAGAAAAGAAACTCTCCATAGCACATCGTAGTAAAAACACTAAATGTACAAAACAAAGAGACAATACTGAAAGCTGCAAAAGAGAAACAAGTCACATATAAAGGAAAACCCATTAGGACTATAGATGACTTTTCAGTGCAAACTATGAAAGCCAGAAGAGCCTGGACCAAAGTATTCCCAGTGTTAAATGACCACAGATGCCAACCCAGATTACTATACCTAGCCAAAATGTCTAATAGTCTAATGGGAAAGAAAACTCTTCCATGACATAAATAAGCTGAAGGAATTCCTGAATACAAAACTAGTCCTTCAGAAGCTGGAAGCCATACAAAGAGCTTAAGAAAAGAATGACTATAATCAAGGGGTTGCAGAAAGAAATTCAATGAAGGTATAACTGTGGAAAAGTACAGCTATATCATGAAAGGAAACAAAAATAAAAATGACATGATTCAATACTCATCTTTCATTAATAACTTTAATATAAATGGACTGAACTCCCCAGTCTAAAGACACAGACAGGTGAATGTATGAAGAAACAAAATCCATATTTTTGTTGTCTGCAAGAAACTCATCTCACTTTCAAGGGAAGACACAATCTTAAAGTGAAAGGATGGAAGAAAATATACTAAGCAAATGGCACTAAGAAAAAAGCAGGCGTAGCAATTCTAATATCTGACAAAATAGACTTTAAACGAAAGCTAATCAGAAGAGATAAAGAGGGCCACTTCATTCTGATCAAAGGAACAATAAATCAAGAAGATATTACAATCATGAACATATATTCACCAAACTCTGGTGCATCCAACTTCATAAAAACAATACTATAGGACTTTAAGACCCAGATTAACCCCAACTCATTAATAGTAGGGGACTTCAATACCTCACTGTCTCCATTAGATAGGTCAACAGGGCAGAGTGTTGACAGAGAGACGACTGAATTAAACAATACCATATATCAAATGGACTTAACAGACATCTACCGAGTATTCCACCCAAGCACCAAAGGACATACTTTGTACTCAGCACCGCATGGAACCATCTCCAAAATTGAGCATACACTGGGGCACAAAACAAACCTCAACAAATGCAAAAAGATTGAAATTATTCCATGCATTCTATCAGACCACAATGCAATAAATCTTACAATCAACACCTGAAGAAGCCCTGATCACCACATGAACACATGGAGATTAAACAACACACACCTGAATGATGAATGGGTCAAAAGAGAAATTAAGAAAGAAATAAAAGTATTCATGGAATTAAATGAAAAGGACAATACAACACAACAAAACCTCTGGGACACACTGAACGAGGTTCTTAGAGGTAAGTTTATAGCTCTACGTGCCTACATCAAAAAATCGGAAAGAACACAAATAAATGACTTAACACTGCAACTCAACACACTTGAAAAGCAACAGCAAACAAAACCCAAACCCTGCAGACAAGAAGAA
>NW_008338253.1:0-1664 GCF_000622305.1 Nannospalax galili | reverse complement strand
AACACTCCCGTTCACAATCGCTGCAAAAAAAAAAAATCTCGGAATAAACCTTACCAAAGACATTAAAGACCTCTACAATGAAAATTGTAAATCTTTAAAGAAAGAGATTGAAGAAGACATCAGAAGTTGGAAGGACCTCCCATGCTAATGGATTTGTGAAAATAACCATCCTACCAAAAGTCATTTATAGATTCAACGCAATGCCAATCAAAATCCCCATGCCATTTTTCACATAATTGGGAAAAAACTATCCCAAGCCTCATATGGAAGCGCAAAAGACCTTGGATAGCCAAAACAACCCTGAGCACTAAGAGCAATGCTGGGGGGATTACTATACCATTACTATACCAGATTTTAAGCTCTATTACAGAGCTATAGTCCTAAAAACAACATGGTACTGGCACAAAAATAGACCCATAGATCAATGGAATGAAATTGAAGACCCAAATATGAATACATGCAATTTCAGCCACCTGATATTTGACAACGGAGCCAAGAACATTCACTGGAGAAAAGATAGCATGTTCAGCAAATGGTGCTGGCAAAACTGGATCTCCACCTGTAGAAGAATGAAACTAAACCCCTATCTTTCATCCTGCACAAAAGTCAATTCCAAAGGATCAAAGACCTCAATGTAAAGCCTGAAACTTTGAAACTGTTAGAAGAAAACATTGGCCAAAACCTACAAGATGTAGGTATAGGAAAGGTTTTTCTAAACTGGACATCAATTGCTCAGGAAACAAGGGCAAGAATTAACAGATGGGGCCTCATTAAATTAAAAAGCTTCTGTACATCAAAGGAGGCAACCAGGGACACGAACAGAAAACCCACAGAATGGGAGAAAATATTCACCAGTGACACATTCGACAGAGGTTTAATATCCAGAATATAATGAAATCAAGAAACAGAGAAGACAAGAAGTAGCACAGTTAAAAGATGGGCTAAGGAGTTGAAAAGAGAGTTCTCAAAAGAAGAAGTAAAGATGACTATGAAACATCTTAAAAGTTATTCAACATCACTAATAATTATGTAAATGCAAATTAAAACCACTTTAAGATTTCATCTTACCCCAGTCAGACTGGCTAAGATCAAGAGAATGAATGATACCAAATGTGGGGAAAGGGGAACGCTCATCAACTGCTGGTGGGGCTGCAAACCCCTATGGAAATCAGTATAGAGAACTCATAGAAAACCACAAATGAACCTACCATTTGACCTACTGATACCACTCCTTGGCATGTACCCAAAGAACTCATCCTATTGCAGAGACACTTGTACATCCATTTTTGTTGCTGCTCTTTTCACAATAGCAAAGAGATGGAAGCAACCTAAGTGTCCCTCAACTGATGAGTGGATAATGAACGAGTGGATAATGAAAATGTGGTTCATTTATACGATGGAGTTTTACTCAGCAGTAAAGAAAGATGAAATCATGAAATTTGCATGTAAATGGATGGAACTAAAAACTGTTATACTAAGTGAAGTAACACAGAATCAGAAAAAAATCGACATATGTTCTCTCTCATATGTGGATCCTAGAACCAAACCCTGATAAGGGAGTATGAGTATGTATCCAGACATAACTATAGGACCCAGGATAATGGAGGTAAATGAAAAGTGAGGTAAAGGAAAAGAAAGAACCTGAAAGAGAAGAACAGTAGGAA
>NW_008338252.1:636-2880 GCF_000622305.1 Nannospalax galili | reverse complement strand
AATACTCCATAAACACTTATTTTCTGCATTTTCACCAGTTATGAGTCTCTGTGTTAATTGCTGTCCATCACATAAAAAAGCTTCTCTTTTTTGGTCTTTTATTTATTTATTTTTACACAGGGTCTCCTTGTAGACCCAACTGGCTTAGAAATCACTATGTAGAGCAGGTTCGCTGTATACTCACAGAGATCTGCCTGCCTCTGCCTCCTGAGTGCTGGGACTAAAGGCATGTGCCACCATGCCTTGCTCACAAAGAAGATTCTTTGATGAGGATTGGGAGTTGCACTAATCTATGGGGATAGAGTTAAGTTATGAATTTAGAAGGCAGTGTAATAATATTTATTTAGCAGAATAATAGTAGTAAGTTCATTCCTCTGGCCTATGAACTCCCCATCCACTATGTTCTAGTTTTTGTTCTGATAAAACATTCTGACCAAAGCAACATAAAGAAGGAAATAAATTTTTGGCTTATATTTTTAGGTGATAGTCCATCACTGAAGAAAGTTGGGACAGGAACTCAATCAACTACTGAAGCAGAAATCAAGAGAGGAACATTGCTTACTGACTCACGCACAGGCTCATACTTATCTAGCCTTCTTGTACAGCTCAGGAATACCTGAAAGTTCCACTTACAGTGGGCCCTCCTATATTAACAATCAAGACAATCCCGTACAGACATCTTCATAGGACACCTGACCTAGGTAATTCCTCAATCTAGGCTTTCTTCTCATATAACTCTAGGCAGCGTCAAGTTGAAAATTAAAGGACACAGCAGTTCTTGATCAGATTTACACTATCCATCATGAATTTCCTTCTGTGGAACAGGCCTTAAATCCAAGCAGAAAGTGGTTGGTCATGCCACTATATACCCTCCCATGGGTATATTTTGCCAGACCTTTAGTTATTGTAGCACCGAGGATTCGCAGATAGGTAAAACTATTGATGATTTTTCTCCCCCAGCAACCTGCACAACACCTTCCAGTACTATGAAAGCTAGCCATCAAGGAAAAAGCTTCCAGGTTAGTATTCCCTTGAGTTCTCCAAATCCTGTGACCAAAATGTGTGATGTCTTCAGCAATAGAATATTACCATCAGGTTATGGTGGGTAGCCAAGAGCAATGACAATAGCTTATATTATTTAGGGGTCTCTTGAACCTCCCCTGACCAATTACTCAAGGGGAAGTAGCCTAACCTAACACCAGTCTTTTTGTTTGGCAACCCTTGACTTCTGGGAGAAGCAGTAGCCCCATGTAGGGTAGCACCATTTAAATTCTTATGCACACACACACACACACACACAAAGTTCATAAAATAGTAGGCTTCCATATAGCTTCTTCAAGTACCCTTAGTGTTCATTATTCTTTCCCTCATCCCCTTCTCTGCCTTTAAATGTCTTTTTAAAATAGTCATTAGGGCTTCTGGGCATGGTGGAGCATACATTTAGTCCCAGCAGTTGGGAGGCAGAGGCAGGAAGAGCTCTGTGAGATGAAGTCAGCCTAGCTCACATAGCAAGTACCAGGCCATCTGGGGCTACCAGGAGATCCTGTCTCAAAACAAAAACAAAAACAAAAATTATTAGGGAATAGATTTTTCTATCAAGTGAGAAAAATGCCAAAAATTAATTAATGGCTTCTCAAAAATATATTAAAAAACAATTTATCAACTGTAGCCACTTGGAAGCCTCTTTATTTTGGACTCTGAAAGTTTATTCATTCATCTTTCTGTGGACATAAGAATAAATAAAAAGATACTCTTCAGTTTCTATTCTACCCATTTATAATCCTTCTGACTTTTCTCTTTTGGGTCCTTAATGATTCCACAGGAGATCCTCATCAAGCAGTCTGCTGTTTAGGTTTGCAGGAACCACAAATTAGTTTCTCACCTCCAGGACAAAATGAACTTCCTGTCCTTTAACTGATAAAATCCAGTGATGAATCTATTCTCTTTTTATCCCCACCCAGTGACCCAGTGACCATGTTGTCAGTGTAAAAAGACCAAGCTGAGAAAACGTGACAATGTGTGCTTCCTAAGGAAGCAAAGTTCTTAATGTGTTCCTTTATCAAGGAATGCCTTTGTCCTAAAAACCTCATTTTAGTATGAGTGTTGTTGGTTATCTTTGGTTGTTTAAGGTTGGTACCAAAATGGATGATTTTCAGCCCAGCATGGTGGCACATGCCTTTAACCCCAGCACTCGGGAGGCAGAGGCAGGCAGATCTCTGTGAGTTCAAGGTTAGCCTGGTCTAC
>NW_008338251.1:0-3565 GCF_000622305.1 Nannospalax galili | reverse complement strand
AAAAAGAAAGAAAGAAAAATTTCTGCTCATGTCCCTGTTTTTGTGTTGTGTGATGTTTTGGCTTTAGTTGAGCCATAAAAAGCGTGGATGTTTTTTGCATTAACTGATACATGATCATGTATGTATGAAATTTAATTTTCTATCACATTTTATTTTTTCCAGTTTATAGCATATGGCTTTCACTGAGAACCTACTGAGTACCAAGCATGGCTGTGGGTATTTAGGGATACAGCAAGGGAGCAAAGCCACTCAGACCTCCATCCTCGAAGCCTCTTTTAGTGGAAGCTTCTGAGAATGTAATTTTGTGTTCTGTACATGTTTATATATGTTCATGTGTGTATGTATGCATGCATGTATGCATGCAGGTGCATGTGGAGGCCAGAGCAGTGTCAGGTGTTTTCCTCAATCGCTTCTCCACTTCCTCTTTCAGACACAGTCTCTCATTGGACCCAGAGCTTACTGCTTCCGCTAGGCTAGCTGGCCGGCGAGAACAGGCCCACACTCCTGTGTCCAGCTTTTTACCTGGATGCTAAGGATCTGAGCTCAGGTCCTCATGCTAATGAAGTCTGTGCGTTTACCAACTGAGTCATCTCCCCAGGCCCCTGACAGCGTAATTTTAATGGACAGAACAATCTAGTTCTTAGAGTGGTTGTTTCATAGTTTGATAAACACCTATAATTACATTAACGTAATTGGCCTATTAATACTATCTTCCTTTCAGACAACCATTACACCCACACATGTAAGGAAGAGGAGAAATCCTAGAACTTGGGCTCACATAAAGAAACTAGTATTTTCAAACATTATAACTAAAAGAGTACCCTTAGACTTTTTCAGGTGGAACTTGAGGTGGTAAGCACATTCTTTCTTTTTCTCTTTCTTTCTTTCCTTTTTACATTTTTATTACATTTACTTATTTGTTTCTCTGTCTCTCTGTCTCTCTCTGTCTCTCTGTCTCTGTCTCTCTCTCTCTCTCATGTGGTGTGTGTGTGTGTGTGTGTGTGTGTGTGTGTGTGTGTTTAGGTCAGATGACAAGCAGGAGCCAGTTCTTTCCTTCCACCATGTGGGTTCCAGGTCAGGCTTGATAGCAAGTCCATTGAGCAGCCTCATTGGCCCCACAAGCACTTTTTCCTTCCTTCCTTCCTTCCTTCCTTCCTTCCTTCCTTCCTTCCTTCCTTCCGTCCTTCCTTCCTTTCTCCTTTTCTCTTTAATCTATCCTTTCAGGTGCCATTAAAACTTGGCAACAACTTATACACCTTACAGTCTAGGCTGCAGAAATAAATGTGTACAAGCAGGATTGAGAACAGAGACGCTTGGGACCCCCTACACAGAAAGGACTAACCCCACAACAACTTTATCAAATATCTGATATAACAAAGCCAACTTCACAAGAGATTCCTCTCCCTCAGCTAAAGCATGGGAGAGTGATCAGGACCTTCAATGGAGCCAAGCTCCCTCTGAGCAGCCAGAATGCACATGCCACCCAAAGCCAGACAAGTTGCCCCCTCCAAAGCTTTAGCACCTGGAAAGGATTCCAGAGAAAGACACAAAGGGACCTTGAATTGACTGTTGAGATTGCATTTCTGGTAGCAAAAGAATACCAATCAAATGGACATTTAGTGAAGTCATTGAAAACTAAAGTTCTACTTCTCATACATTTTAATATGTCTGAGAGTTTTTGATTGTTCTTTCTTTTTTAAAAATTTTATTTATGTATTTATTTTTTATTTTATGTGTATGCATGTATTGCTTGCATGTAGGTAAGCGTGCCTGTGTCGTGCAATGCCTGCAGAGGACAGAAGAGACTGTCGGATCCCCTGGAACTGGAGTTACGGACAGTTGTTAGCTGCCATGTGGGTGCTAGGATTCAAACCTGGGTCTTCTGTGAGAACAACCAGTGTTCCTAACCACCGAGCCATCTCTCCATCCCCTGTTCTTGTTTTCTTTAAAAAGAGTTATAGGAGGCTGGAGAGAAGACCCAGCAGTTAAGAGTGCTTACTGCTCTTGCAGAGCACCTGGGTTCAGTTCCCAGCACCCACATGGTGGCTAACAACAACTGTTAACTCCAGCTTCAGAGGATTTAACACTCCCTTCTGGCCTCCATGGGTACCAGACATGCACATGGTACACTTACATACATGCAGACCAAACATTCATACACATAAAATGAAAAGTATTAAATAGCAAAAGGAGTCACCAGAGAAAAAGAGAAATTCCCAAGGGGCTGAAAAGATGGCTCAGTGGTTAAGAGCACTGGCTGCTCTTGCAGATGACCTGGGTTCAGTTCCCAGCACCCAGATGATGGCTAACAACCATCTATAACTCCAGCTCAAAGGGATCTGACACCCTCTTCTGACTTCCAACAACACAGGAGCACTTTCACACATAGGCAATATACTTCTACACATAAAATAAACATAATAAAATATTTTTAAAAGAAATTCCTAGAGTTCTTAAGAAGAATATAAAAACACACCCCAAATTTCATTTGATTGGCATAATTTTAAGGTAACATTTAAAACTGTAACTAGAAAAAAACCATTATTTCAATATTTCTAGATAAAGTCCATTGATCCATCTTCACCTCTACCCACCAGAAGTAGCACCTACATACATATTCCTAAAGAGTTACGATAAAGACAACTGACTCCAAAAGTCGCCAAGACACACAAGCCAGGATGTTTGACAGAGTGGCTGAGAGGATTGTTCCTCCTCTCCTTTCATGCACAGCAGCCGTGGAGCCCTCAGTCCTTTGGTTTTCACCCGATGCCAGCCTGCACCAGCATCTCCTCGCTGAAGCAGAGCTGGCTTTCACTGGGAGAACGCAAACAGGGAAGGTAGGAGGATCTATAACTTAAAAGATTTGGAAATGATGCTGGACATTACTAATATCAGGGAAATGCAAAACACATCCATTGGGATAGCTATTCATTTAAAAATTGTGAAGAAATTGGAAGCTTGGCCACAGTGGGTGAGTGAGGATATAAAACTGGACAGCCACTGTGGAAAACTGTGGGCTCCAGCAATTCCATTTCTGGGTATGTCCTCAAAGAACTAGAAACAAGGATTCAAACGCTTGGCACACCCATGCTCTCAGCAGCACAATTTACCATGGCCTAAAGCAAGAGTTCATCAAGAACCGAACAAACAAAATGTGTGTGCAAACGTGCAGTGGAATTCAGCCCCAGGTGGGAGGAAATTGTGATTCACGCTACAATATTGATGAACCATGAAGACACTGTGCTAAGAGAAACCAGTTGGTCACAAAAAGGCCAATACCACCTAGGTGAATACCTTAAGAATAGTCAGATTTGGGGCTGGAGAAATGGCTCAGTGGTTAAGGGCACTGGCTGCTCTTGTAGAGAACCTGGGTTTGGTTCTGATCACTCACATGACAGCTAACAACCTTCCATAACTCCAGTTTCACGAAATCCAACGACCTCTTCCGGCCTCCATGGCATTGCACGACATGAGTGCACTTACATACATGCAGACAAAAGACTCACATTAGATAAATAGATGATTGATGACAGATAGATAGATAGATAGATAGATAGATAGATAG
>NW_008338250.1:0-458 GCF_000622305.1 Nannospalax galili | reverse complement strand
CAATGTGAATATCTTAGAGTTATTGCATAGCGCACTTAAAATCGCATGACCCAATTTTGTTTAGTTTTTTTCACTGACATCAAACGTATTAAATATAAATTCATCATCCTGACAACTACAAAGAGAATTTTGGCAGCCCTCATGTGTCCGTGCAAAGATGTTCAAGATCGTTGTGCTTAGATATTTGGTGAAAAGAAAGCTGACTAGAGGAACTGGGGTGGGGGGCTGTTTATTATGGAGAGGAATGTGCAGAAAGGCATGACACCCCTGAACTGGATGAGAGGAGCCGCATGAAAAGCCATCAGCCTTGTGCAGCTTGTCAAGCTTATTCAGCATGGTGGGGCCAGGGCCAGGATCTATGGAGAAGGATATATTCATGATATGGCAGACATCACAGAACAGGAAGAAACGCCTAACCAGTTAGAAGTATATTTCTTTAAGGAAAAAAGAAATATTAT
>NW_008338249.1:0-1014 GCF_000622305.1 Nannospalax galili | reverse complement strand
CTCCTGCAACTGTTCTATCTGTCCCCTTGCTTCTGATCTGGGCTCTACCGCAGCAATGACAGCTGGAACAGGCAGTACACCATAGGAAAGGGGAAAACCTGCCTCTCATGGCCATTTTGTAATCTATCCTCAGTTTTACTAACCACCCCCTCTCTCACAGCCTCTGTGCCATCTCCATCCAAGGCTGAACAAGCAGCTTCTGACAAAAGAGCCTCTGGCAAAAGAGGATAGATACGAACATGCTCCTGTTTCAGCTCCTGAACATCATCCTCTCGATCTCCCTTTCCTTTGACTGACTCTGAGGGCTCCTTTTTCAAGGGCTCCCTTTTTGAACTTTTAACAGAACTCTACCATCACTATCCAGAGAAATTAAGTCAGGAGGCTCCGGAGTCTCCTCCTTGGAAGTTCCTCTCAACTCTGACTTAGAACTAGTTTTTAAAATTTCCTCAGCTCGAGCAATTGCTGTAATTACAGGCTCATGTACTTCTCTACTATCTATTAATTCCTTAATCAAATTCCAATAAGAAAAAGCAGTAACTGGGACCTTTCCTGGTCCAAACACCTTATAAAATTCTTGTAATGCATCTCCCACTCTTCTCCATCTATTTACATCAACAACCCCCTCTTGGGGAAACCATGGGCAGATGTCTTTCACAAAATCAAAGAAATGAAATAAATCCTCAGTTGTAACCTTTACTCCTCTTGCCTGTAAAGCTTCTTTTAACTGTATTACATATTTCTGATGCTGACTCAATTCTTGCCCCATGATTGAACGACCAACTTACCTGTCGGCTCAGTCACAGCAGGCTACTGCAACGTCTCCAAACTTCTGTTTGATCAGGTGCGCACCCCTTCTTCTTATCTTCGTCATCGGACCCTCACGTTATCCCCCAGTATCCAGGCCCATGCTGGACGCCACCTGTGGGAGGCCACTCCACAATGCAACTCGGTTCTGACCTGCAAAACTTCCACCTGGGTACCTGGATTGGGGGGTGGGGCCGGGGATGGAGCAAG
>NW_008338248.1:0-236 GCF_000622305.1 Nannospalax galili | reverse complement strand
ATCTCTGGGATAAAGCCTACTTGATCATGGTGAATCATCTTTTTGATGTGTCTATACACGGTTTGCAAGTATATTGTTGAGAATTTTTACATCTATGTTCATTAAGGACATGGGTCTATAGTTTTCTTCTTTGGTTGTGTCTTTACCGGGTTTTGGTATTAGAGTGATGCTGGATTCACAGAAGAAATTTGGGAGTTCTCCCTCTGTTTCTATCATTTCAAATAATTTAAGTAGTA
>NW_008338247.1:0-394 GCF_000622305.1 Nannospalax galili | reverse complement strand
GGAGGGAAGGAAAGTAACAACTGATTAAAATTAGTAACAGTTTTTGGATTTTGGTCCTGAAAATATCTGAAGAGGCAAGGGGCAATGGCTAGCACCAAGGTAATAGCTCTTTTTCCATTTTTTTTTTTTCTGCCAGGGCTGAACTTGAGAATGATGGACTCAGGATTTGTTTTCAGGTATTGTGATAGCTGTTGGAGTGGCTAGAATCAGTGTCAGTTGCCTCTCAAAGGCTTATAGATAGGGAGAGAAAACAAATTTAGCCATCATTGTATTTTTTAGGCTAGAAGAGTGGATTGCCTCTCTTAGCTTTAAGTGGGCACTACAGTATTGTAGACCAAGATTGGAAGTCTTACATCTGAGTAACATCTTGTTAGGAACAAAATTATCAATGAGA
>NW_008338246.1:0-2480 GCF_000622305.1 Nannospalax galili | reverse complement strand
TTGTGGCTCACTGCTGCTGCTCAGGATCATGAGAGAGTGTCTTACATATCAGTAGTCTGAGAAAGGATCCAAATTCAGAGCTCAAAATCGCACTTCTGCAGAATGCAAATCACTGTTACACCTATGTAAAGTGAAGTCATATTTTTTTTCTTTTAATCAATAATTGCACAAGTTGCATTACTGTGTTCTGCTTTCAAATTAAATATTGACACTCAAAGAAGTCAACAAATTTGTTCCAAATGACATCAGTCATTGGTGATGGAGATGGAATTTTTGCACATATTCAACTTGGTGTTTTCCACAATGAAATTCTGCAGAAATAGGTTTTCTCATTTCCTCCAAGTTTTTTTTTTCATTCTCTCAGGAGAATTTCTTCTGAGCACATGCCCCAAAATTATGCCCAAGCCAATAGCTACCAGAACAAATTTCTCTCTTTCTTTAATCTAGACATTGCTTTCTCAGTCAAGGTGGCAGGGTTTGATTTCATTATTTATTCAATATTTCTACTGGGTGATATTAACCTGTGTGTTAAAGTATGGACCCATTTATGGAATGAAGGCTGGGAAATTACTCCCAGAATGAAAATGAAAACCATATTAATTGTATAAGATATAACTATTACTTATGAATTTACCAAAATTCATTGAGCCCCAGAGTCTAGAATGCACTTTGGGAAAAAGAGACAATGTTTGATGCAAATGCTTTCCTCATTTTCCCTGCAATTAGAGCTCATTGGCCCTCACATTGCTGGATATGGATAGAGTTGACTATGAAGTATTTGTCATGTCTCTATGCAACTATCGTTAATCAGTCAGCATTGCCATGAGAAGTCACAATGATCTGCTATGCCTGTGGATGTGTGAAGGAATGTTGATCAGACTTTGATACCCAATGACTTAGACTGTGCTCTATGGTAATGAGAGGAAACATGAAACATGAAATAAACATTATAGAAGAAAGCTCAGGATCAAGCAAGAAAGAGGCATCTTCATGAAAGCATACTTGGTATAACAAATGCCACATATGGAGAAGTATGGGGATAGATGAACAGCACAGGGCCCTAGACTATGGACAGTTCTACAACCCTATTTATACATTAAAATGCAAGAAAAGGTATTCTTCTACTGGTTACATTAAAAAGATTAAATCAAACCTGACATCATGTTGAGGTCAGGGGAGGTGGGGATGGGAAAATATCGCACTATTTAGAGTGAGATGACTGACAGTAAATCATACACTTAATCTTAACCAGGGTAAAGATAAAGGCTAGATGGCACATTCCAAAATCCAGGGTATAGGACATGGACATTGATAAACTATTGAGAGTATAGAAGAAGAAAAAATAATAAAAGCTGTTTCATGTATAACTGGCAATTGTTGAGGGTTTGCAAAAATTGGTTGAAAGCACATTACTTCCATTAATTTACTTAGTGTTTATGAAAGCAGTCTGAGGTGGACATCTACAGTACCCACATTGTATAAAATAGGAATCTGAGGCATGAAGAAATTAGGTAGTTGCTTCAAGACTCACACATTCAGTGTGTTATTGTCAGGATTTGTCTCTAATTTAATTTGGATATAGATTCATGGATGAAACATGTATGTTCTATAATGTGGCCATGGAAATTGCTGTGGTTCCAGCAATGCCCAGAACCTTGTCAGAAATGAAGATCCTCAGAACCTTCCCCAGGCATCTTGAATCAGAGGTTCTGCAAGTAGAGCCAAGCAATGTGAGCTTTCTGATCTCTCTGGAGCTTGGGAAGCACTACATTCAAGTACTCAGTATAGATTGTGGGTGGCTTATTCTCAGATGAAATGCCTGGCTGTTGAAGGTTAGCCAGAATTCAGATGAAGTAGAATCAGCAGCAGCAACTATTACAGAAGAGATGATGAGCTTGTCTTCATCCTTGTTGAGTCTAGGTAACAAAGAGCTTCTTTTTGGAGATCATCATGAACTAAGAAATCAAAGTCAGGAATTGGCAGAACAGGTAGGTACATGGAGATAAAGATGGCTTGTCTCCTGTCTACATTGGTGGAAATAGCAGAAGGGAAGGTACCCTGATGAAAAGGAGTCTTCTGCATATGAAACCGAGCCCATGGGCTGTCCAGACATGGAGAGACTACTACTTCACAACAGGGGTCCCCAACATCTCCTCCTCTTTGATTTAAATATGAAGAAGTGCCATCGCCAGCCCTAAGGGCCAACTCATCTCATCTCGGGAGAATCCAAAGTCTGATAATTGACCATGACCTGTTTCCGTGGTGATTTTAGCAAATGGCAGTTGTTTTTGTGGTGATTTTAGCAAATGGCAGTAGTTTGTCAGCAAAGAAATCTTAAAAACAGTGAACAAGTAATAATACACAGTATTATCAAGGGGCAACAAGTGATAGGAGCCATGCATACAAGGGATTGTTAAGCCAATCTTGAAAATAGATTACAAAGTCTTTGAGAGTGTTAACATTGGTTTCAACAACATTTG
>NW_008338245.1:0-813 GCF_000622305.1 Nannospalax galili | reverse complement strand
GCCATCCAAACGGTAACAGAGCAAAGAGAGGGAAAGGACTTGATGCTTGGTGGCATCACCATACCTGAACAGGAACGCACTGAAGTGCCTTATCCTAGTCATTAGTAAAATGGAGAAAGTCCTATCTCTAGGACTGTTATCAAGATTAAAAGAGTAGATATGTGTAATTTGCTTAGACTAACAACTGTCATACAAAATAAAAACAGAGAAGGATAAAACAGAAGAGCGAAGGGTAAAAATTAAGAAAGGAGGGAAACAGGGAAGGAAAGAAGGAAGAAGAAAAGGCAGGCAGGCAGCACTACTTTGGAAGAAGGGCAATTCAGTGTGGAATAAGAGCATAGGAGAGGCAGATGGAGGCTCATGGGCAAGCACTCAGAGCGCAAGAGCAGGATCTGCTTCAGTGCAAACTGTTGCACCATGGGGGATGGGGGCCTTACATCTGCAGCAAGATGAGCTTCATCTCTCCAAAACAGAGATCCACTATGGCAGAGTCCTCTACGCCATCGGCACCAAGAACACAAGTGTAGCCCTCGCCAAAGTTTGGTCTTTCAGCACAGAAGACAGACCAAGAGATCATCCAGTACCACCATCAGATGAAGTCTTTGAGTATATTCCATAGGAGTGATATAAAAGACCTCACTGTCTGTGAGCCACCAAAACCACAATGTTCTTTGCCTCAGGACCCAGATATTCAGTTTTCACTAGTTCATCTTGTTCATTCTGGTCAGTTGGTTCCTGTGGACCTTTCGGCAAGATGCCAGAATACAGCCAGTTTAGTCAAAGTACATTAGCCAGGAAGCAGTTTGGTGCTGT
>NW_008338244.1:0-278 GCF_000622305.1 Nannospalax galili | reverse complement strand
CGCACAGGGATCTCGGGGCCCCTGCGCGCACCTGGAAGTGGGGCGAGTCCCACGGGCATCTGCGTCTCCACTGCACACCTGGAGGATGGCGGGTCTGGTCGTGTCGTGAGTCACTGTCCGCCGCTGAGGTGCTGAAAGTCTCTGCTGCCGGGGCTTTGCCCGGCCGAGTTACTCCCTAATTTCACCCATGCACTCTCTCTCTCTGAGTTCGGGACCCATCAGCTGCTGGGTCATGAGGAGAGGTGCGAGGTGGCTAAAGCTAGGTCTCCATGAGTCGA
>NW_008338243.1:0-304 GCF_000622305.1 Nannospalax galili | reverse complement strand
CTCAAAGACCTCAATGTGAAGCCTGAAACTTTGAAACTATTAGAAGAAAACATTGGGGAAAACCTATAAGATAAAGGCATAGGAAAGGATTTTCTAAACCAGACATCAATTGGTCAAGAAACAAGGGCAAGAATTAACAAATGGGACCTCATTAAACTAAAAAGCTTCGGTACATCAAAGGAGACAACCAAGGAAGAAAACAGAAAACCACAGAATGGGAGAAAATCTTCACCAGCAAAACACCTGACAGAGATTTAATAACCAGAATATATAACAAACTCAAAAACAGAGAACCAAGACAAGA
>NW_008338242.1:0-394 GCF_000622305.1 Nannospalax galili | reverse complement strand
CTTTTACTAAGGGCTCCCTAGGCCCTGGGATTAGGCGACCCCTGCTGTGGGTGGGGCTGTAGCATCGGGGGTGGGGTGGATCCCTGGTAGCTGAAGGACCAGACTGGATGGGACCCCCCCCAGCCACCTTCCTCGAACTTGGCCTTCCCAGCCGTCCCAGATCCAGTTGCGGTGCAGAGCCAATGGTGGGTTCTTTTTCTTAAAATGTGCCCCATGGCTTCCACCCATTGCCAGCCTGAGGGCAGTCCCCCGCCCGGCTTTCACGTGGGCCCCTGAGTTGCTCACAACTTAGTTCAAGGCAGGTCAGGTGGGTGGCTTATGCCACGGACCCCATGCGTTCCGTTCCACCCCACCCTTCTGATAAAGGTACCCATGGGTCCTGTTTTCATGGATC
>NW_008338241.1:0-500 GCF_000622305.1 Nannospalax galili | reverse complement strand
TAACTGTTTTCAATGTGGCTTCTTCATACATCCTTATTTTTTGTCTACCCTTGAGTATCAGTCCTTCTCTCCAGTCTCCCTCCCTCCCTATCTTCTTTTAATCCTTTTCACCCCCAGTATGTACTCCCTCTGCTTTCATATTACATGTGTTCTGTCGTCCTCACCCTCCTTCATGCCTCTTCCCCCTTTACCCTCACCAAGACCCCTTTCTTACTTCCAAGTCTCTGTGGTTAAGGACAAATTAAGGTTACACTTTGAAGAATTCAAAACTAAGGCTGGGCGTGGTGATGCAGGCCTCTAATCCCAGCACTCAGGAGGCAGATGCAGGCAGATCTCTGTGCATACCAGGCCAACTGGGGCTACAGGGAGACCCTATCTCAAAAAGACCAAAACAGGATTCCAAACTATGATTCAGGTATGAGAGAGAACATTTGGCACTTGGCATTGTGGGCCTGGGTTACACCACTCAATGTAACATTTTCTAGCTCCACCTCTTTTCT
>NW_008338240.1:0-460 GCF_000622305.1 Nannospalax galili | reverse complement strand
AAAGCACCATGGTGCCATCAGCATGCTGCCATATGACATCACAAAGTTCCAGCGTGAAATTCCAACACTCCAATGTGACATCACAATGCTCCAATGTGCCAAATCTATCGCCCCATATTCCATCATATTGCTCCAAAGTGCCATCACAATGTTACAGTGTGACTTGAAAATGTTCCAATGTGACATCTCAATGCTCCAATGTGACATAACACTGCCCCTCTGTGCCAACACTGTAGTCCCTTTGCCATTATATTGCTCTAATGTGCCATCACAATGCTCATATATGACCTCTCAATGTTCCATTTGACATCACAATGCTCCAATGTGCCAACACTAACGCACCATGTTCCATTATATTACTCCAATGTGTGATCGCAATGTCACAATATGACTTCACAATCGTCCATGCTGATATGACAATGCTCCATTGTCCGATCACAATGTTACAATATGACTTCAC
>NW_008338239.1:0-571 GCF_000622305.1 Nannospalax galili | reverse complement strand
CCTGTGAGGTTGATTTGTTACCAGACTAGAATGGTGGGGATGGTGGCCACCATCCTTCGATAGACTGTAGCTGCCTAGAGAATTTCATTTTTCAATCTTCAAGGCAATTTGTGGGCCCCACATTGGAGGCGTGAGAAAAGTCTTACTCTTCCATCTATCCAGTCACCCGTTTGCTGAATGAATGGCTCATTCAGTAAGTGTGTCTCTCAATTCAGTCATCTACTGACCTACGGATTCAGGCAGGTACTCGGCTCCAGGGTCAGATGCAGATCACCAAGGTGCCCTTCAGATCCAGCCTGACTTCCCCTGACATCTTTATTTCAGAGACATGTCAGCTGATGATATATGGCAGGCATTCCTTGTGTTTTCCGCTGGCAGCTTTCCCTACCTGCTCTGGTTTGGATGATGGATTTTTTTTAATTGTAAGGCCATCCGCAGTGGTACCCATGGCTAAGATAACAGATACATCCTCCACCACGATGAGCTTGGTGCTCTTCCCATGCTCACTTTCCCTCTTCTGTCAGGGCTCAGTGAGGTGCAGATAAGGCCTGGGGCTCTCTCCACCTAGAAG
>NW_008338238.1:0-224 GCF_000622305.1 Nannospalax galili | reverse complement strand
TGGTCAGCTGAGAGAAGTCAAGGTTATCTATTTCAAAAATAAATTTGAACCTCAGGATGGTAAAAGGGCAATTCTTGTGTGTGCTGTGTAAGTCACAGGTGTGTGTGTGTGTGTGTGTGTGTGTGTGTGTCTACACATAGCCGTTGTGGGTATGGGCTTCTAACACACCTGTTAGATACATTAGTGTACATTCACACAGTCACATGAAAACCCAGTAGAATGTT
>NW_008338237.1:0-2533 GCF_000622305.1 Nannospalax galili | reverse complement strand
CACAGCGAGCACCGAGACCTGGTGACGCGAATCTGCAGCCAGCCGGACCCCGGCGAGCGAAGCGACGCCTGTCTCCCAGCTTGGGCCCCGAGTCCCTGCAGCAGGACCCATGGCCGGAAGAGTCTGCTCCTGCTCGCTCTTTTGAGGAGTGCCCCAACCAAGTCTGCTCCCCCCGGTGCAAACGGAAAAGGACAGGGAAAAGGGCCGGGCCAGCCTGCACCGGGCCTCCTGGAGCCACAGCACCGCCAGGTGGTCCTCAGCACTGCAGCCAAAGCCTGGACTACGTCGGCCAAGCAGCCGGTGCAGCTGGACCCAAGCTGGACTCCAGCTCTGTGCCGCATCCCTGTCGTCTCCACTGGCCTGGTCACCCCCGCCTAGCTTCTCTCCTCCCTCTCCCCCTCCCATCGTTCCGCTCGCGCCGTCTCGCCCTCTATGCCAACCCGGTGGTGCGGTTGCCTCCAGTGGACCCGCCTGAAATCCTGGCTTGGAGCCAGGGACCCAGACCGGCTCACGCCCACTCCGCTCCCTCCCCCTCAGCCCCGCGTTTCTGAGATGCAATCGCCTACCCTGCCCCCGCCGCTTCCTCCTCGTTGGGCTCAGGCCCAGCTCCTGCCAATGCTGCACCCTCCGCTGTTTGTGCCCAGCGAGGTCCGGTCCCAGCGCCGCCACTGCCGCCCATTCTGGAAGGTCGCTCAGGCCCAGCCGCTGCCAATGCTGCACCCACCGCTGTTTCTGACCAGCAAAGTTTGGTCCCAGCTCTCGCCACCGCCGAGTGCCACCGAACATTCCTGAGCACCTGCGCTGCATGTTCCTGAGCGCCTCTGCCACCTCCGAATGGTCCCGATCGTCACCAACTGCGGACGCCACTTCGGCCGTTGAATATTCCACAGCGTCAAGCGTCAATGCCCCCCGGGACGCCATAGACGATGGATGATGCCAGAAGCGGAGGTGGAATACAGCAAGTTCCGACAGTGCTGCTGAGGTCGGCCAACGCTCCCGCTGCTGCCAAACAACATGCGAGAAGCCGGGAGAGAGCGCAGCAAAGAGCCCAGCCTGCCACCTTGCTGTCCCTGTGGCTTCTGGGGTAAGTGTCGGGCCACGCGGGAGCTCAGGAGCGGCCACGGGCCTGGGCCTCGAGGACCCCTCCATCCTTCCCCTGGGGAAGCTGGGCCTTTGAACCCAGGACAGGGCTTCTGGGCAGAGGCATGAATGGGGCTTGCGGCCGGGCCTCTGGGCAGTGGCCTGACTGGGATTTGTGGGGTGGGGAGGCCCTACCTGGGCCTGTACTGCCCACCCCCCTCCTGGGAGGGGGGACTCGGTGGCCTAGGGCCGACTTGGGGTGACAGGGAGATGGAGGGATGAGGCGGGGGCCCTGGCACCTCCCGGGTGGGGGGGCCTGGGCTGTGCCTCCTTCCCTAGGCCGGGTGGAGGTTACCCCTCCACACTTGGTACGAGTTGATGCCTAGCGATCAGGAGGGTATTTTCTCTGACTTCTTCACACACACACCCCTCCCCCGCCAAGCCCTCCGCTCTCGCCCCCTCTCCCCCTCTAGCCAACCCAGTGGTGCAGCCGCCTCCAGGAGACCGGCCTGAAATCCTGGCTCGGAGCCACGGACCCAAACCGGCTCAGCCCACTCTGCTCCCTCCTCCTCCCCCTCGCCCAGGCCAGCGTTTCCACTACCAACCGTTTATGCTGCTGCTGCTGCCGCTGCTGCACATTCCCGAGGGACCCTGCTACCGCCGCCGCATGTTCCGGAGGGCGGCCCGCTGTTGCCCCATGTTCAGGAGGGCCGCTGCCGCTGCACGGTCCAGAGGGCCACCGACATCACCGCACCCGCACCGTCTGGAGGGCCACCGCCACCGCCGCACTTTCCGGAGGGCTGCTGTCGCCACCGCCGCCACCGCTGCCGCAAGTTCCTGAGGGCGGCAGCCGCAGCCGCCCCACATTCCGGAGGGTGGCCGCCCCCGCATATCCGGGAGGGCCGTTGCCGCCGCCTCCACCGCCGCAAGTTCCGGAGGGCCGTCGCCGCCATCGCTGCCACCGCCGCACGGTCCAGAGGGCCACCGCCACCGCCGCACTTTCTGGAGGGCTGCTGTCGCCCTGCCGCCACCGCTGCTGCAAGTTCCTGAGGATCGCCCCCGCCGCCCCACGTTCCGGAGGGCTGCCGATGCAGCTGCCCGATTCCGAGTGCAGCCGGTACAGCGCCACCACACGTTTCGGAGGACAGCCGCCACCATCGCACATTCCGGACAGTTCGGGAAGTGCAGCTGAGGTCGGCCAACGCTCTCGCTGCTGCCAAACAACATGCCAGACGCCAGGAGAGAGCAGCAAAGAGCCCAGCTTGCTGCCTTGCTGTCCCTGTGGCTTCTGAGGTAAGTGTCGGGCCAGGTTGGGGCGGGAGCTCAGGCGTGGCCGGGGGCCTGGACCTCGAGGACTCCTCTATCCATCCCTGGGGAAGCTGGGCCTCTGAACCCAGGACAGGGCTTCTGGGCAGCGGTCTGACTGGGGTTTGTGGGGTGGGGAGCCCCTACC
>NW_008338236.1:0-293 GCF_000622305.1 Nannospalax galili | reverse complement strand
GAAACTGCTAGGTGCCATCATTCTCCTCGTAATCCTGGTCATCTCTGTTACTATCACTGTTTTGATCTTTGTAGACCTCGCACAAGAACTACAGCGCATCTCTTCAGGATGCGGTTTGTGCTAATCATCTTCATATTCCTTGTGTTTGTTTCACCCCCAACACTAGGAACCCTATCCAACACCCACGCCACATGGAACTACACATGGCTAGTCCTTAACAGACATGGTAACCCTGTATGGGTCACCTCCACACTCACCAATGAGCAGCCCTGGCCCACATTATACCCAGACAT
>NW_008338235.1:0-386 GCF_000622305.1 Nannospalax galili | reverse complement strand
GATAGGCTGACTAGGTTCCAGTGGATGAACTCACACCAAAGGATATCTAAGCCCAAAAAACTTGACTTAATTTACTTAACGTATATGACAGAATGCACAAAATCCTCTGGGTGGGCTATGGGAGAAGGGCACAGAGAGGAGAGGGAGTCTAAATATGAGTGAAATGTATTGTATCATATCCACAAAAATTCAATTAAAATAAACATTAACAAAGGAAAGGGGGGGTTCTGGAGAGATGGCTCAGCAGTTACGAGCACTGTCTGCTCTTGCAGAGGATCCTGGTTCATTTCCCAGTACCCACTTAGAGTCTGACAACTATTTGTAACTCCAGTTCTATGTGATCTGATGCCCTCTTCTGACCTCTGTGGGCATTGTATGACACAGGT
>NW_008338234.1:0-504 GCF_000622305.1 Nannospalax galili | reverse complement strand
TTAATGTGTATACAGACAGCTGATATGCCTTTGCCACCACGCACATTCATGGGGCAATATATCAGGAATGGGGCTTATTAACAGCAGAGAAAAAGACTGTCAAAAATAAAGAAGAAATCCTAACATTGCTGAAGGCTCTCTAGCCACCAAAGAAATTGGCAATTATCCACTGCCCGGGTCATCAAAAAGGGAACAATTCAATTTCCCAAGGAAACAATCGAGCGGATCAGGCAGTTAAACAGGCTGCCCTCCAAATTGACTCAATTTTGGTCACCACACTAATTGACCCAGGAGACCCAAACCTCCCCCAAAAGCCCAAATACACTGGGGAGGACCTAAAATGGATAAAGAGACTGCTGAGGACCCAATGCCTGGAAGGATGGTGGAGGTCAGCAGAAAGGAAGCTGATCCTCCCAGAAAAACTAGGAAAACATGTTGGCAAAAATACACTGTTCTTCCCACATGGGCATCAAGAGGAAGCAGGACTTAATTCGACATGCCAAA
>NW_008338233.1:5710-6342 GCF_000622305.1 Nannospalax galili | reverse complement strand
AACTCATGGAGATTTGCATGCTTCTGCCTCCTGAGTGCTTGGATTAAAGGCATGTACCATCATGCCTAGCCCTAGGTTTTAAATCTTATTTTTTTTTGCTGGTTCATGGAAACATCATTTAATAAGAAAAGAGAAAATCCGAAGGCCCCCAAATTTGTCAAGTGACATAATTTCAAGTAAAATGACTATGTGATTAAAACACCTTCATTTCCCAAAACCATTCAGTGAAGAGGCTTCTATCGGCTCCGGTTTGTCTCATCCTGGTGGCTACAAACCTTAGCTCTAGCGGCTGGGACGACACTTAAGGGTGCAGGGTCACAAGAGCAGCCAGATTCCTGGTTGTGGGCTCAGAACTGGTAATAGGTATTTATTTGTGCTGTGTGTGTGTGTGTGTGTGTGTGTGTGTGTGTGTCTGAATCTGGGCATGCATGTAACATGGTTCATGTGAGTATAGGTCTTGTCTTTCACCTTTAAAAATTTTATTATTTATTTATTTATTTTTCAGCATGACCATGTGCAGCTCTGGCTGACCTGGAAGTCACTATGTAGACCATATTGGCCTTGAACTCACAGTCCTGCCTGCCTGTGACCAGAGTGCTGGGATTGAAGGAGTAGACTGCTATGTCCTGGTA
>NW_008338233.1:3171-4386 GCF_000622305.1 Nannospalax galili | reverse complement strand
AAAGAAGGTATCTCCTATCTGGCATTGTTGCTTGTTATGTAGCCTTTAGCTATACATACGGACTCTTAAAAATTTATATTGGCCCCTTCAATCTTTGGTTATACTTTCCTTCTGGGTGTTTAAGGCCATAGAGTTGGCACAGATAAACCGATTTATTTTTACTCTTAAGGTTGTTTGAGGATATGTTCCTCAGGGGTCACATGGCCTTGGGAGGAGCCCCTGGATCCTTTCCTTTAACAGTTCTGCCTATGTGAAGATAAGTCAAAGGTCCTGCTCGACCATGCCTGGCTTCGCTTAGAAGCATGGAGGAAGTGATTCCTCTGTGTTGACCCTTCTCTTTGTAGACTGGACACGGTTCAAGTCCATCTGGTGGGGTCTCCTCGGCCTCCTTGATCAAGAGGAGAGGCGACCAACCACAATTACAGGACATATTGGGAGATGCTCATAGTCCCCTGAAACTAGTCGACCCAGGAGGGCAAGGAGTAAAAACTGTCCTTTATGTCCCTCTGACCAAATTAGTATAGTCCTCAAAGTATGTCTTTTAAACATCTAAGAAAGTTAATTCCACAAGTCTGGTACTTTTAATTACTGTGTGTCATATAGATAAATCTTAGGAAAAGACCAGTTGTTCTCAGATAAACCTTACCTAGACATATATTTCTTGATCTGCTATGTATAATTTGTCAGTAGGTTGTAGGAGTAATATGGTTCTCTCTGGTTTTCAAAACTAGCTAGGAATTGTTTATCTCTCACATTGTCTCACCCCTCCATCATGGTTTTCCCACTTAAAGGGCCCACATTCCCCCCCTTTCTCCCTTACTAATACCCTTCTCCTATTGTCCTACCTCTCTCAAGCTCCTTCTTTCCCTTTATCCCCTAGGCTCCTTGTATACCCTTCCCTCCCCCCTCCCTTAAACTAACCCAATTTTTATCCATATCTTCCTTATTAAGGCCTGTTTCCTACTGTTCTTCTCTTTCAGGTTATTTCTTTTCCTTTACCTCCCTGTTTCCTTTCCATTATCCTGGTTCCTGTAGTTATGTCTGGTTGCATACTTATTTATCAGAGTCTGGTTCTAGGATCTACATATGAGGGAGAACATATGTCATTTTTTTTCTGAGTCTGTTACTTCACTTAGTTTAACAGTTCCTGGTTCCACCCATTTACCTGCAAATTTCATGATTTCATCTTTCTTTACTGCTGAGTAAAACTCCATC
>NW_008338233.1:0-1212 GCF_000622305.1 Nannospalax galili | reverse complement strand
TGTCTGTATGTGGTTTGCAAGTATTTTGTTGAGAATTTTTGCATCTAAGTTCATTAAGGATATGGGTCTATAGTTTTCTTTTTTGGTTGTGCCTTTACCCGGTTTGGGTATTAGAGTGGTTTCATAGAAGGAATTTGGGAGTTCTCCCTCTGTTTCTATTGTTTTGAATAATTTAAGAAGTATTGGTTGGAGGTCTTCTTTAAATGTCTGGTAGAATTCTGCTGTAAATCCATCTGGTCCTAAGGTTTTTTTCATTTGGGAGGTTTTGTATTACTGTTTCAACTTCTTTTGGTGTTATGGTTCTGTTTAAGCTATTAATCTCTTCTTGGTTTAATTTTGGTGGTTCCTATGCCTTTGGATATCTCCATTTCCTTTAGGTTTTCAAATTTAGTAGCATATAGGTTTTTAAAGTATTCCCTTATAATGTTCTGTATCTTTCTGGTGTCTGTAGTGATGTTTCCCCTTTCATCTCTGATTTTGTTGATTTGGAGGTGCTCTTTCTTTCTTTTGGTTAACTACGGTCTTTCAATCTTTATCTTCTCAAAGAACCAGCTCTAGTATTCATTGGTTCTTTGTATTGTTTTCTTTGTTCCGATTTCATTAATTTCTGCCCTAATTTTTGTTATTTCTTCTTGAGTGCTGGGTTTGGGTTCATTTGTTGTTGCTTTTCAAGTGTCTTGAGTTGCAATGTTAAGTCATTTATTTGTGTTCTTTCCAATTTTTTGGTGTAGGCACTTAGAGCTATAAACTTCCCTCTAAGGACTGCTTTCAGCGTGTCCCACAGGCTTTGCTGTGTTGTATTGTCCTTTTCATTTAGTTCCAGGAATACTTTTATTTCTTTATTAGTTTCTCTTTTGACCCATTCATCATTCAGGAGTGTGTTGTTGAATCTCCATGTGTTCATGTGGTGATTAGGGCTTCTTCGGGTGTTGATTGTAAGCTTTATTGCATTGTGGTCTGATGGAATGCATGGAATTATTTCAATCTTTTTGTATTTGTTGATGTTTGTTTTTCACCCCAGTGTATGGTCGATTTTGGAGACGGTTCCATGGGGTGCTGAGTAGAAAGTATGTAATTTGGTGCTTGGGTGGAATACTTGGTAGATGTCTGTTAGGTCCATTTGATATATGGTATTTTTTAATTCAGATGTTTCTCTCTTTACTCTGCCCTGTTGACCTGTCTAATGGAGATAGTGGGGTATTGAAGTCCCCT
>NW_008338232.1:0-411 GCF_000622305.1 Nannospalax galili | reverse complement strand
TGGCCGTGTATCCTGCTCCCTCAGACCTGCAGATGATCGTGTCACCTGCCAACTCTGACATGCAGATGGTGCTGTCACCTGCCCCCCTGAAGTACAGATGGTGATGACTCCTTCCCCATCTGACATGCAGATGGTCGTATCGCCAGGCCTCTGAGACGTGCAGATGGTGTTGTCACCTGAACTCTCTGATGTGCAGATGGTCGTGTCACCTGACCACTCTGACGTGAAGATGGTCTTGTCACCTGCCCCGCTGATGTGCACATGGTCGTGTCACCTACCGTCTGACGTGCAGATTGTCGTGTCACCTGCCCCACGGAAGTGCAGATGATGGGAGTGTCACCTGCCCCCTCTGACGTGCATATAGTTGTCACCCCCATCTCTGCTGTAAAGATGATCATGTCACCTGCCCCT
>NW_008338231.1:0-933 GCF_000622305.1 Nannospalax galili | reverse complement strand
GACTTCATAATGTTCCATTGTGACACCACAATATTCCATTGTGACTTCAACATCCTCCAATGTGACATGAAAATCCTCCAATGTGAAAAAACTATCACCACATGTGCTATTACATTGCTCCAATGGGACATCAAAATGTTACAATATGACTCCAAAATGCTCCAATGCTCCAATGTGCCAACATTATCTCCCCAAGTGCCATTATATTGCTCTAATATGTCATCACAATGTTAAAATATGCCTTCGCAATGTTCCCTTTTCACATCACAATCCTCAAATGTGACATCACAATGCTCAATGGTGCCTTCACACTGTTACCGGATGAATTCACAATGTTACATTGTTACTTCACAATGCTCCAATGTGACATTACAATGCTTCAATGTGCCAACACTATCGCTCCATGTGAAAACCAAATGCTCTATGGTGCCATGACAATGTTACAATATGACTTCACTGTGTTCCATTATCTCATTATAATACTCCAATATGACTTCACAATGCTCCAACGTGATGCTTCAGTGTTCAAACACTATCACTTCATGTGCCATCACAATGTTCTATGGTGTCATCACAATGTTACAATATGACTTCACATGTTCCATTTTGATATCACAGTGATCCAGTGTGACATTACAGTGCTCAAAGGTGATATCACAGTGCTCCAAAGTGCCATAACAGTGTTCCAATATGACTTCACAATGCTCCAATGTGATTTGACTATGCTTCAATGTGTCATCTCAATGCTCCAATGTGCCAACACTATCGCCCCATGTGCCATTGTATTCCTGCAATGTGCAATCACAATGTGTCAGTATGGCTTCTCAATGTTCTGTTGGGAAATCACGATGCCCCAGTGTTATATCGCAATGCTCCAATGTACCAACACTATTGCCCCATGAGCGATTATATTGCTCCCATGTGCCATCACGA
>NW_008338230.1:0-968 GCF_000622305.1 Nannospalax galili | reverse complement strand
ATTTGTATTTTGTTCATGTAACTACCAGGAATGTACTTCTATAAAGAGGAGCTTCATTTTATTTCCACAGAACAGAGCTAGTCCACAATGCTGTTGTCTGTCTCTGCACTCTTCTGGTTTGTCTAAATAACTGATATAACACATTAGCAGTATCTTTTGCCAATGTAGACAGCAGTTTTGTTGTTGTTGTTGTTTTAAAAATCTAAATTACTGGGCTGGAGAGATGGCCCAGCAGCTGAAAGTGCTAGCTGCTATTGCAGAGGACTGAGGTTCAATTCCTGGCACCCACATGGCATCTACAAACCATCCTTGACTCTGGTTCCAGGGGAGTCTGGGGCCCTCTTTTGACCTTCGTGGCATTGCAAAACATAGGTGTGCTCAAACATGGGTGTGCTCACATTCGTGCAGGCAATGCACTCATACACATAAAATAAAAAAAATGTTTTTAAAAATCTAAATTACTAACTATACTTGGTGAAAGTTTTAAAAATAAATAACTACAGTGGGGCATGGAGGCACACACCTTTAATCCCAGTACTCTGGAGGCAGAGGCAGGCAGATCTCTGAGTTCAAGGCCAGCCTTGTCTACATAGTGCATTCCAGGCCAGCTGGGGCTACAGGGAGAACCTGTCTCAAAAAGACCAAAAATAAATAAACAAACAAACAAACAAATAAATAAATAAACAAACTACAAAAATGTGTCTCCGAACTTCTTATATAGTATTTCTTGAAAATTCATGAAATATTACACGATTTCAACATTCCTGTTTTATTAGTCTTTTTAAATTTTTTAAAAATTTATACTTCTATATATGAGCATTCTTGCCTGCATGTAAGTGCATCTATGTCATGCAATACCCATAGAGGCCAGCTGTTTCAGACAGCTGTTAGATGCCATGTGGGTGCTAGTGTGTGTACACACACACAGGACTGTGGAGGCCTGAAGTAACCATCAATGGTTTCTTCAA
>NW_008338229.1:0-334 GCF_000622305.1 Nannospalax galili | reverse complement strand
TACACTAAATACATGAACAGACACTCGGACTATTGGAACAATGTTGATGTTACTGTCTGGTCACAACAGATTCAACACAAAATATGGATATTCAAAATTCTAAAGATGATTTTGAAGGTGATGAGAACTTCAGGGACCTTTCTCCACTGCACAAGGTACTAGAGACATTGACATTCTGTGCTAGGGATTATGTAACTTTGACCACTTGCCAAAGGGAGGTCAGATCTATAACTTAGTCGTGTCGTGTTTCTGAGGTTCCCTTTTGTACAAGGATGCCACAGCCACCTCTCCTAAGCTACCCTACTCTTTCCCACTTCATTGAAGTGGACATCAG
>NW_008338228.1:0-550 GCF_000622305.1 Nannospalax galili | reverse complement strand
AATGACTATATCATAAACCACAGCTGCAGTTTTAGTAGAGGCTGTTGACTGTCCAGCTTGGGAGAGGTAAACATGAATAACTTCTTTCTTTTTTTCTTCTCTCTTTCTCTCTCAACAGCCTTCTGCAAACTTTATTTGTAATTAGAAAGCTTACAACAAGCAAAGAATCAGACCATCAACCAAACCATTAATTTGCACAATATTTCTCAGCATACAAATTTTTCAATAATCACAGTACAAGGAATGCACAAAGTTCAATGATTAAACTTTTCTTAATATAGACAAGCAATGTCTTTATTGTTTTCTTATGCTTGCAGTTTCTGTTTTACCACAGAAGTGTAATACAGCCTTTCACCATTTTCCCTTTAATTCTTTGATTTTAATATTTACAGGTTGGCGTACATATTTGAGAAAATTATTTTTCTCATGGGAACAGGAATAACCAGCTCTTTTTATTTATTGTTTAACCAATTTTCCAATATATCTTTCTCCTCTCCATTTTGTTATTTCTTCCTGAACAGTTTGTATTCTTTGAGTCATATGATTATTT
>NW_008338227.1:0-423 GCF_000622305.1 Nannospalax galili | reverse complement strand
TTTTTAAAAAAATATTTTATTTTATGTGTATGAGTGTTTTGCCTGCTTCATATAAGTGTACCACATGCATGCAATGTCTGAAGAGAACCATAAGAGGGCAATGGGGTCCCTGGAACTGGAGTTACAGATAGTTGTTACCCACCACATAGGTGCTGGGAACTAAAGCAGGGTCCTCTGCAAGAGCAAAAGTGCTCTTAGCTACTGAGCCATCTCTCCAGCCCTTATTACTCTTTTTTTGGAAACTTTCCAAACAACTAAATTTTATCATGTGATTGACAGCATTACAAGAAATAAGTTCTTAAAAGTGTCAAAAGGTGTAACGAATACCATGATGTATTCCCATGTTAAAAATTTAAAAAATGAAAAATTAATGACAAATTTTAGAGAAAAAACAAGAAATTATTCATTGTTAGGAAGTGTGTA
>NW_008338226.1:0-443 GCF_000622305.1 Nannospalax galili | reverse complement strand
TCACAGAATTGGAAAAATCTAGCCTAAGATTCATATGGAAGCACAAGAGACTCCGGATCACTAAAACAACCCTGAGAACTAAGAGCAATGCTGGGGGCATTACTGTACCAGATTTTAAACTCTACTACAGAGCTATAGTCATAAAAACAATATGGTACTGGCATAAAAATAAACCCATAGACCAATGGAACAAATTTGAAGACCCAAATATGAGTAATTGCAATTTTCGCCACCTGATATTTGACAAAGGGGCCAAGAACATTAACTGGAGGAAAGACAGCATGTTCAGGAAATGGTGCTGGTAAAACTGGATCTCCACTTGAAGAAGAATGAAACTAAACCCCTATCTTTCACCCTTAACAAAAGTCAATTCCAAATGGCCCAAAGACCTGAATGTAAAGCCTGAAACTCTTAGAAGAAAACGTTGGGAAAAACCTACAAGA
>NW_008338225.1:0-704 GCF_000622305.1 Nannospalax galili | reverse complement strand
TAAGCCTAGTAAGCCTATTAAAGGCCCAAGGTCCAAAAGAAATTAAAAGTACTAATCCTATTAAGGGCTGGTAGGAGAGAAGTGAGCCAAGAAGGCCCGAGAACCAGCTTTCATACCAGGGTATTTGTGAATCTCTTTCTTTTTTTCTTTTGTCTAAACTTTCTCTTAAAATTTTCATACTATCCCTTACTGCCCCTGTTTTGTCTATGTAAAAGCAGCATTCTTCTTTTAGCGCTGCACATAAACCTCCCTGTTGTAAAAATAATAAGTCTAGACCACATCGGTTTTGTAAGACTACCTCAGCCAAAGAAGAAAGGGAGACAGCTAAGTCATCTATGCCTTGTTGTAATCGCCGGACATCTTCTTCAATGGCAGCTTGCAGGGCATCAAACTTGGAGCTGCCGATCAGGAGGGAAGCCACACCAGTTCCTGTACCTGCCGCACCTAAACCTAGAAGGACTGAAATTGTGAGGGCAGAGACTGCTTCTCTTTTAGAACGAGGATGGTTAGTGGGAGGGTCCCAAACCTCTAGAAAGGATTGAGGAGTATGGTAGGAGAGGCGGGGAATGAGTTGTATCAGCAGACAGAAATCACTATGCTTATAAAATTGTTGCAGATATATGCAAGGTGTAATGCCATCCTTACAAACCCAACATGAATTTGGTGGGGCCTGTATTATACTAGCATTTTTGTGGGGTATAATA
>NW_008338224.1:0-481 GCF_000622305.1 Nannospalax galili | reverse complement strand
GTGTCGCCTGCCCTCTTTGACATGAACATGGTCGTGTCACCTGCCCTCTCTTAAGTACAGATGGTCGTGTCACCTACCCTCTCTGACATGCACATGGTCTTGTCTCGTGCCCCCTCTGACGTGCTCATGGTTGTGTCACCTGCACGCTCTGGCCTGTAGATGCCCGTGTCACCTGCCCCTCTGACGTGTAGATGGTCACGTGTCACCTGCCCCTCTGACGTGTAGATGGTCGTGTCACCGGCCCCCTCTGGTGTACAGATTGTCAAGTCAACTGCTCTCTCTAACGAGTCTGATGTACAGATTGTCAAGTCAACTGCTTTCTCTAATGAGCACATGGTCGTTTCACCTGCGCCTCTGACGAAGTGTCACCTGCGCCCCTGACGAGCAGATGGTCGTGTCACCTGACCCCTCTCTAGTGCACATTGTGGTGCACCTGCTCCCTCTGACGTGCACATGGTAATGTCACCTGCTATCTTTCATG
>NW_008338223.1:0-271 GCF_000622305.1 Nannospalax galili | reverse complement strand
AAACTGTATTTTAATAATGAAATGGAGATCTTTTCTAAAGTTTAAAACCTCGTTTGGACCAGGCGTGGTGGCGCACGCCTTTAATCCCAGCACTTGGGAGGCAGTGGCAGGTGGATCTTTGTGAGTTCAAGGCCAGCCTGGTCTACATAGTGAGTTCCAGGACAGCTGGGGCTACAAGGAGACCCTGTCTCAAAAAAGAAAAAACAAAACAAAACAAAAAAAAACCTCATTTAATTTTGTCTTATAGGGGTTATATGGAGTACAATATTGT
>NW_008338222.1:0-778 GCF_000622305.1 Nannospalax galili | reverse complement strand
CCCAATGTGTCATCAAAATACTCCTGCTTGGTATTGCAATGTTTCTTGTGCTACATTACACTCCAATGTGCCCACACTGTGGCTCCATGTGCCATTATATTGCTCTCCTGTGCCATTATAATGTTACGATATGGCTTCTCAATGTTCCATTGTGCTATCACAATTCTCATTGTGCCATCACAATGCACCACTGTGACATTAAAATGATTCACTCTGTTGTCACCATGCTCAATATGTAAACACGGTGCTCAATGTCCCCTCAGATGCTGCCAATGTCACATCATAAAGCTCCAATATGTAATCACAATGCTCTGAGGTGTCATTACAATGCTCCAATGTCACATCACAATGCTGCAATGTGAAATCACCATGCTCAATGTGCCAACACTATGGCCTCATGATCCATTATATTGCTGCAATGCGCCATCACAAATTTACAGTATGACTTCACAATGTTACAATATGACATCACAATATTCCATTGTGTCATCACAATTCTCCAATGTGACATCACAATGCTCCAGTGTTCCATCACAATGTTACAATATGACATTGCCATGTTTCATTTTGACATCACAACGCTCCTTCGTGACATCACAATGCTCCAATGTGCCAACACTATCACCCCATGTACAATTATATAGCTCCAATGTGCCTCACAATGTTATCATAAGAATTCATATTGTTCCATTGTGATATCACAATGTTCATTGTTCCATCACTTTGCGAAATTCTGTCATTTCCATGGTCATTTGTGTCATCACCATGCTCAATATAC
>NW_008338221.1:0-895 GCF_000622305.1 Nannospalax galili | reverse complement strand
CAGTGCTAAAGCGACTTCAGCCCTAGACCATATATGACATCACATTTCTCCGGATGTATAAGACAGGTATTACTGGGATGAATGCAGAGCACTGTTCAAATTCAAGCTTCCTTGTTTTCCACTGCACCGCCTAAAACTAGACCTTTAACTAGCCAAAAGCTGCCTTGCCAGCTGGCAGCTAGCATAGACTTCCGCCTTTCAGTTCCAGAGCCTCGCTACAGGAGCATACACACTTGGCTTCTCCGCATGAGTCACCTGGCCCTTTGAGAAGGCACGGGAGCCCCCACATTTTCATATGGCTGCAATTGTGGTGAAATTTTAATATGGATGTTTTCTGAAGTTCTGAAGTCAGGATCAAATGGTTAGAGATGATGTTATGAGACTTTGAACCAAGTAACTATTGACAAGGGATTAAAATTTAGAAGCAGGGTTATAGAACTAGAGTTTTAGTGACAGTGGATAGCACAGAATGATTACTATCTTTATAAACGTTAATGCCCACAAAAGAAACTGAAGCCTTTGCACAATTAATGGTAGATACAAACTTTGATCCTTAATGTATGAGAAAATTTCTCTTAAATACATGGATCATGGTAAAAATAGTTCATTAACTTACTGTGGTTTTAGAGGAGTCATAATGAATTCAGTCAAAAATGTGGTAGAAATCCTTCACATGGTGGTTTTGCGTCCTGGGGTTACATTTACTTTTTTTTTTTGCATGTTCCTTTTTGAATTATTGTCTCCAAACCTTTGCAAATTTTCATTTTTGAAATTTGAACAGCAGAATGACCTTTTCCCTGGAGAAATGGACCAGCTAGGCAGCCAGAATTTGTAGGCTTCTGGATCTGGATTAGCTGAGAGAATTGTAGTTTTTATTCAGTTGGAGAGAACTTTG
>NW_008338220.1:0-271 GCF_000622305.1 Nannospalax galili | reverse complement strand
TATATATGAAGGTGATAAATAAGGACAAGAGATATCTGAGATTTCATGGAGAACCAAATATGTTATGGAACTATCTTCTTTGAGTTTTTTTTGGAAAGCTTAAATTTGCACCAGTCTCTGTGCTTAGAAGCTATTTCTTAACAAGAATTGAGATTTGGTAATCTATGAGGATTCCATATATTGTTAGTATTCTTTTACTGTGTTAGGCAGTGTAGCTCCTGTTTCTCCTTTAAGTTCTTTGTCCAAGTAATGTTTATTAGTTAACTTAAAT
>NW_008338219.1:0-269 GCF_000622305.1 Nannospalax galili | reverse complement strand
CCAGACATAACTACAGGAACCAGGATAATGGAAAGGAAACAGGGAGGCAAATGAAAAGAAAGAATCTGAAAGAGAACACTAGGAAACAGGACTTAATAAGGGAGATATGGATATAAATGGGGTTATTTTAAGGGGAGGGGGGAGGGAAGGTTATACAAGGAACCTGGGGGATAAAGGGAAAGAAGGAGCTTAAGAGAGGTGGGACTATAGGACAACATTATTATTAAGGGAGAAATGGAAAAAGTGGGGGCACCTTAAATGGGGAAACC
>NW_008338218.1:10425-10973 GCF_000622305.1 Nannospalax galili | reverse complement strand
TAGGCTGACTAGATTCACCAGATGGACAAGTAGTGGGGAATAGCTGGGGGTTCTGACACGCAGCAGACAGTAACAGGGATAACAGAGAATAAGGGCTCTAGTGGGGTAAGGGAGGCTATGGGAGGGTGCCATCTGGGAAGTGGGTGTATAGTTGAATAAGATAGTATGGGATGTCCTGTGTAATATACACAAACAAAAAAAATCAACAAATTTTAAAAAATGAATTCTATTTGAGGAGGAAGCATAAAAATTTATGTTATGTTAATTAGTAGAGTTGATAAATATTACCATTGAAATCCACCTGATGACTTTATAGACATACACAGGTGTCAAGGATCCGCGTGCAACCGATTATGATTAGTAATAATCAGATACACACAGATGAGAGATGCATGCACCAACATCTCAGTGTTATTAGCAAAAACAATGAGTCTTTCTGTAAGAAACAGTATATTTTAAAATGAAATGGAGATCTTTTTTAAAGGTTAAAAGCTCATTCAATTTTATGTGTTACAGGGATTATGCTGAGTTCAATATTGTAAAACTAC
>NW_008338218.1:7360-9243 GCF_000622305.1 Nannospalax galili | reverse complement strand
TGCTGAAAGCTAATCTCTAATGTTCTGATATTAAGAGCTGGGACCCTTGGAAGGTCCAGAGCGCCATTGTTAACCCATTCCACTCAGAGAAGACACAAGGTGTAATCTTTGAGCCAAAGAACTAGTCTAGTCACATGGCTAATATGCCAGCAACTTAACCCTAGACTTCTCAGTCTACAAAACGGTACATATATTTCTGTTCTTTATCAGTTACCCAGCTTATGAGCTTGGGAATTATTAAGTGATGCGGGTCTTGCTGTATCGTTCAGGTTGGCCTGGAACTCCTGGACTCATGTAATCCTCCTGCCTCAGCCTCCAAATAGCTGGAGCCACAGAAATACATCACAGAGCCAGGCTTGCACTTTGTGAACTTTTTGGAACAGCTTGAACTTAGGGAGACAATAGGACTCTGAGTCAAGAATGCAGGCCCAGAGGAGTGTAGAAGATGGGGGTTGTACTTTGGGGCTGACATATCAGTACTGTTCTGAAAATATCTATTCAGTGTGTCTAACAAAAGATGGCTCAGCAAGATAAAGAATGGCATGCAGAGGATGTGTCATACATGTTAGAGAAACAGGAAAATGTAAAGGTTAGGAATATTTATTTGAATGTTAGAATCAACGTAGGCTCCTCAGTGGACTTTGACGCCATTAGCCCTCGCGTTCACACACCTTTCCGAACACAGGGCACTATATTTCTGTGTGCTTGTCCTGAGCTCCCTTTAGCTCCTGGATTTTCTAGGGCAAGGTCTTGGTCCACAATTGCAGCCTTCTGGACTTCAGGTAATGGCCCACACTGGGATGGATGTCAAGCTGCAGGTACTGCTCATGCTGGTCCAACACAGGCCAGTAGGGTAGGCTGTCACTGTTGGGATTCCTGTGGATATGCCCCCACAGGGAAAGGTGACAGTCACCATGATCCAAGATCTGTTCCCCTTTTGTGGGGCAGGCATGGACAGGGCATGGACGAGCAGGCCAGGGAGTTGAGGGGATTGATGGGACAAGTGTTGCTTATATGGATACAAGAGTCATCTACTAGTGTCTGCTCCTTGTGGAGAGCAAGGTTACCTGGCTGTTCTGTAACTCCCTCTCAGAAACAATATCTAAAGCCCAGCACACAGCATTATGGGATTATGGGCCATCGGCTAAGTCACTGGTAAGATGACCAGCAACTAATACCTACAAAGTGTCTGTCTAAGTGTGTCCTAGGGTGGGAAAAATTCTATCATGTGACGAAAGACTCATTTTTGAAATTAAAGAAAGCCCGTGATGGGAGCCCTGAGGAGTGTGAGGGACAGCATGCATGCATGTCGTGCAAAATTGGCCCATTACTTCCTCATCCTCCTGTTCATCAGCTCCTCCTCCTCAGTGAAGTCAACTGTAGACATGAGGTAGACAGAGGCCCATGTTCTGGCCACCCCATGCAGGTGGCCACTCATATGCCGTAATTACCATGTCAACTGTATCCATACTTATCTCTCTCCCTTACCATCTGGGATTCAAGATCCAGCCAAGTCTCTAATTTAATTCCCACAAATGTATTTCTGCTCCAGTGTGACCTCATTCCCTCTAGCTCAGGCTAGAATGGGAAGGATCCAAGTTCTAACACTGGTATAGCTTTTTGAGCTGTGAGTCTATAAACACTTGATCCTGTGTTTTCCTAGAACTTCAGTTTCCTCACTGGACTGAGAGCTCAGAAATCCCTCAGGTACCCATATGGAGCTTCATTCAGGTCATGTGAAACGAGAGACTCACGTTTGATTCCCATGAAGAAGGATCCAAAGACAAAGGCAACCTCCTCACCAGGGTCAGCCTTCACATGGGATGGCCTGTTACTCTTGAGGAAGTTGCACTGATGCTGGAACTTATAGAAGTAGACAGAGG
>NW_008338218.1:2360-3030 GCF_000622305.1 Nannospalax galili | reverse complement strand
GCTGAGCAAAACCAGGCATCCACACTTTCTGTTCTGATTATGGATGTGACGTGACCAGCTCCTTAAGCTTTTGCTGCTCTTTCTCCCCAGGATGAAATATAACTTAGAATTGTGACCTGTAATACAAACTTTCACCCCTCAGTTGCTTTTGTCAGTATCAGAAAATGAAAGTAAGATATATGGTTATTGGGGTTCTGTGCACACCTAGGTACTATAGGAATGAATGGATAATACTGTCCCATAGGGTAGTGGGACATCATCCCTTGCCCAGGCTCTCAGGAATCCTCCTTCTACACTCTCCATATGGACACACATACACTTGTTCTTTGGTCACTGGCTCATGGCCTTATTGGTTGTGACAGTGGCTGTGGAAGGTGGCATTGCCAGGGGCTCACCACTGCCTTGCCCACCCAGGGACCTGCAGTGTGTGGTAATGAACTCAGGGGTTCCTGCTGCTTAACAGGTCACACTGACTCCTGTGCAGAGACACCTCCCATCATGGCAGAGATACTTGCATAGTCTGAATTCAGAAATGATTTTGTTTTTGCTCCTCTCTGTAGTACCTGGAGCTAATTCCTTATGAATGCTAAGCTCTGACCCAGGAGCCGGGTGAGGTTGCTTCACTCTAAATCTTAGCACATGCATCAGAAAAATGCATGGGAGACTCTCC
>NW_008338218.1:0-1352 GCF_000622305.1 Nannospalax galili | reverse complement strand
TACTTTTTCCCCAAGAAATTCTTTTAAAACCAAGCATATTGCTAAATAGCAACATGCTTGGTAAACAATAATTGGCAACAAAATAAGTTTTAAACGCTGTAATAGTCTGCCCAAACCTTAGTCCCAGATATCATTTAATAACCAAGATGCAAACTAATTTTGTTGTAATAAGCCTATAGACCAATTCTATCAAACATGTCCTTGGTTAGATATCCAGTTTCGTTTAACGTTTTGAAAGTTCATTTGACAGCCAATCGAGTCCCTCATACAGACCAGTTCCTTGTGTAGCACAAGTGGCTTGGACATACCATGTTCTGTTACGAAGCGACTGAAGTCCTAACTTATCTGCCATTTCACTGATGGCCATGGCATTTGGCAAATCCTGTTTGTTGGCAAAAAGTAGCAGCACTGCATCTTGCAGATCATCCTCCAGAAGCATTTTCTGCAGCACATCTGCTCCTTCCTGAATTCTTTCATGGTCATTACTATCCACCACAAAAATAAGACCCTGGGTATTCTGGAAATAATGCCTCCAGAGAGGCCTAATTTTATCTTGACCACCAACATCCCATACTGTGAAGCAAATGTTTTTATACTCTACTGTTTCCACATTAAAACCAATGGTAGGAATGGTTGTAACTATCTCCCCTAATTTCAGTTTATACAGAATTGTCATCTTGCCAGCAGCATCCAATCCAACCATCAAAATGCGCATCTGCTTCTTGCCGAAGAGGCGGGAGAACAGAGAGGAGATGGTGAGGCCCATGGCAGTACTGGCACTGGTGTCGGACACACGGGGTCGGGGGCGTCCTCGGGCCTCCTAGGTCCGGCTCACCACAAACGGGCGGAGGAGCGAGGGCTGAAGGAGGGCCGCTGGCTGGCCGGCGCGTCGGCGAGGCTGCAGGACACGACGGAACCGGACGGGGACCTGCTCGGCGACTGGCGCAGCAGCTCCGGCTCGGCGTTAAGTGTTCGGCTGTGCCGAGACTCTGGCGGCGGCCCGCCCGCTCCAACGCGGACTACCCAGGGAACTTTTAAAGGGTACCAGGGCATTTCTCTAGACAAAGAGGTGACACACTGTGACAGCATGAAGGTTTTATTGTTATCATCTAAAATTCAGTAGCAGTTAATGCCACAAACACACAAAAGGAAATGTCCCTCTGCCCTTCTTTCCCCCTGATGCACAGTTTCAGCTGTTCTCAGAGCTCCTCACCCTGGACTGATTCCTCTGTGTGAAGTAACCTTACATTTGGACGACCTTCTGTGTGCTATTGTTTCTGTCTTGTGATATTTGATGTGGCCATCAGGAGGCACACATTTCCCTTTCATCTGGAATCTCCACCACATCCTCC
>NW_008338217.1:0-661 GCF_000622305.1 Nannospalax galili | reverse complement strand
AAAGGCTATGTTAATAAGGTTTGATATGGAATAACGCACTCCCAGGAATTATCCAGATGCTACATGCTTTTATTCTTCCAAGGAATCTTTACTATATGGTTGCGCATTTGTTGTCTGCATATAAGTAACTGCTCGCATGTCTTTCAGTGTCTGGGGAGGTAAGAAGAGGGTATCAGATCCCCTGAAACTGGAATTATGAATGGTTCTTAGCCACCATGTAGGTGCTGGTATCCAAACCCAGGTCATTTGGCTAAAGCAGCCAGTGCTCTGAACTGCTGAGTCATCTCTCCAATCCAGATTTTTTGAATATAGGCTCTTATAGCTGTAGATCTCCATCTTAAAATTTGTAAAATGTCGCAGATGTTTTATTGTATTGTTTTCATGTAATTCTAGGGATTCTTTTATTTCTTTCTTGATTTCTTCTTTGCCAAATTCATCACTCAGTAGTGTGTTGTTTCATCTCCATGAGTTCATGTTATTACATGAAATTGTTTTGCTGTTGATTTTAGCTTTATTGCATTGTTATCAGATAGGATACATATTGCTATTTTGTGGTGATTATTTTTAATGTGTGTTTTAAATGAATGTTTGTGCATTCATGCAGCCCCACAGCCCTCACCAGATTACATGCACTCTGTGATATATGTTAGGTCTATTGAGT
>NW_008338216.1:0-4209 GCF_000622305.1 Nannospalax galili | reverse complement strand
GATGACGGGTAAGGATGTTACATGGAAGGGGGCAACCTAAGACAGGCACGGCCCTTTAACCTTAGTAATAATACAAAAAGGGGGAGATGTGGGAAGCGAGCGCAGATGAGTCAGCCAAAGATGGCGCCTTGGCTGGCTGCCAAGTCTCGTGACTCCAAACTTCCTGCCTGAGGCGCCTTGGCTGGCTGCTAAGCCTCGTGAACCTTGCTTGTTTACTCCAACTCGCACAAGCACGAGGAGCCCGATCATGTGCTGCCTACCTGATCAGAGACATCATCGAGCATGATCCTGCTATGTGGCCCAATAAGCTGCCTCTCTGCCTGCCTGGTGTGTGTGTGTGTGTGACCTGATTGGTCCTGGCAGGGGGGAGGGCTATTGGGAACTATATAAATGGGGACTGAAGTGTGTAATAAAAAAAAAAAAAAGAGAAGCTTGAACCTCACCTTGGTGTCTGTGTCATCTCTCCTGGACTCTGCTGGACAGAGTCTTGGGTCGCAGCACCCTCCCCTGACACAGAGGAGTATTCCCAACCACCCAGACTCTGCCCCTCCCACTCTGCCTCAGGCTCCTCCCACATAGGTCCTGGAGTGAAGCTCTGGACCCACTCTACAGTGATTTCACAGGCTGCTATGCATTTGGAGTAGACCTAAGTCTGGTAGAACGCTGTGTTCTAGGGCCTGAGTTCCCAGACCAGGGGAAGTGGGTGTTGTGGAAACCTGACATTAAAGAAGATTGGAGGAGCTGCTGGAAATACCACATGCTATATTCACTAGCACACAGGCAAGAACATGTGCCCCAGGCTCGAAGGACATCTTGTAGGAAATCACACAAAGTAACTACTTCCCTAAACTGGTTTTGTTCCCAGTTACACACTGTGCACCTTCACTGTTTCTTCCTGGTTCCAGGACTTCCAGGGGCAGCCATCTTAACTAAGTCATCCTCTGTGACTACACCACCATCCTGCTGTCTAAAACTTCATCTGGCCCTCATGTCCTTGATTCCATTCCCTTCATCTCACACTTTCTGGGCATCAGGCTCTTTACTGCAACCAGCCCACAGGACACTCCTTGGACCCATAGTGCACAGTAACAAGACAGGAAACACAGATATGACCAATGAATGAGCTGTAACTCCCAAGGTTAGGATGGCCCACATTAGGAATGGAAATGCTATCCCACCATTACTCTCGGGAGGGTTTCCAATAACTGTTGGATTGCCAGACTCTCATTCACTGGTTTTTGTTTGTTTGTTTGTTTGTATGATAGATATTATCTTTTAATTTTTATTTTATACACCTATAGGATGTACTCAACATTTGGAGTGTAACACAGCACAAGTTCTTCCTTGGGAAACTGTCAGCAAATCTAAGGCCATTGTAGTTGCAGCACAACTTCTTAGCTGTGCTGTCTCACCTTGAGAAAAGCCATTTGAGTCTGGCTGAGTGCACATGCAGTGTGCTCTGTGTGGCAGTTATTGATATTCTTCTATCTATAGAGCTTCCCAAGAAAAACACAGCCAGTGGATGAAAACACCATGATGTGCGCAAAATATCAGGGACACTGGAAGTATACAATATCCCGGTTGTGTGGTGACTGGGGGACTGTAAAGAGAATCTCCAATTAGGTACTGGTATACCCAGGGATAAAGCCCAGACCAGCCACCTGGAATATATAGCCTTACTGCCCACAAGGCCACATAAACCCTGGGAGAACCCATTGTGCTGAGATATGCCCAGTGTAGGGAGATTCATTCCACCACTGCCTTGCGGTGGCATTTGTAGTGACATTAGCACCTAATAAAGGGGTGTGCATACCATTACAGGATCCATCCTATGCTGCTTTATACAATGTAGTACTATAATAGTTAGTTCGACCAGTTTACTCAGGCAAACCCCATCCATATGGAACAGAATGTCATATCCTTGGCTTTAACGGTGATGATCCTGTCTCAGGAGGATGGGAATGGCTTTTCTAGATGCCTATTGCTAGTCATGTGATCCCTAGATATTCAAATATGTCCAGATGGCAAGGTTTATGGGTAAAATACACCAAGACATTAGTCAAGTTGACAGGGAATGCCATACACACCAGGACACAGAACACATTTACAGGCTGGGCATATCTATACACCCAGGAGATGGGTGTATAGCTATTGTTGTTTTCTGTAAACATCCTGTACAAAAATGCACGGTGGACATGGGGAAGTGCCTGCTCTCTCAAAGGAAGCAGGGCACTTTCTCATGCCTTACCAGTGACATTTTTCCTGGGCTCTGATAAAATACAGTCTCACCCAGGACTTGAGTGAGAGACAGCCCATCTATCACTGTGACAGCAGGTCCATAATGGGCCATATTGCTGCCATTAAAGCATCTTTTAGAACCATGACAGAGGGACTCTTACTGGGGTGAAGGTGTTCAGCCACTTTGTCAATATAGGAATGTGTATCTGAGCATCACACTTTACTCCTATATCATAGGGAGTCACAAGTCCTAACACACAGTGCTCAAAGTTGTCTGTATCTCAATCTGACTTCCACACATACGTCCTCCTCTTGTATCTGTGTGTCCAGACAACAACAATTGCCCCTGAGGCCCCAACTATGGCATCAGGAGGCAATCACCCTTCTTAGAGACAATCCTCAAGGAAGCTGGTCTGTCTGTAGGAGAACATTCAGTGGGGACAGCCCATGCTTCTGAGGCTAATAATTTGGATGCCTCCCACTACATCAAGGTGGATCTTTCACCCCTTGGTGGAATGAGGATCTGTTTTCACATGCACTTTTCATTTCATTTCATTTCATTTATTTCATTTATTTTATTTTGTCTTTTTGAGACAGGGTTTCCCCATAACCCCAGCTGGTCTCATACTCCCCAGGTATGCCAGGCTGGGCTCAATCTTACAGAGAGGCCCCTGCCTCTGCCTCCCACTGCTTGGAATAAAGGCATGCAACACCAGGCTTTGCTAGGTACCATCCTTCTAATCTGCAAGGTGCTGTGTGTGATTCCCCAGGGTAATCCCCATGTACAGTACTGATCATTCATGACTAGAAGTCATACAGCCCATAATTTAGCCAGTGATCAACTCCTTTGTCTGTACAGGACTGGTGGAGGACAGCTGTACTGTCAGTGCTGTCCATGAGACCTGTGGCCACTGCTGAAGCCATCAGTGTGTCTTGACTGCCATGAAGCAGGCCCTTCTCAACAGGGGCAGGGTTCCATTGAGTCCATTTCTTAAAGTCCCACATATGGCATTTTTACATATTCTACAAGTGCCAGGACCTCCTGTAACTGAACTACTAGAGGACTGTTTCTTAGTGTTCCCTTATGGGCCAGGTAGGCTCTCCATTTGGAGAAACTATGGGTTTGCCTCACCTATAAATTTGGAGTGCATAAAAAACGACTTGGACATCCAGCAATGGAGTATGCAGTGGACTTTAGGAATTGGCCTTTCCCAGTGATAGACTTACAAGCCTGCAAGGCTTCATACACTGCTGCTAACTGTTCAACAGTTAACTCAACCTGGAGAGCAGGTCTCAGCTCCCTTTCATATTTGTGACCCAAATCCTATGGTTAATTACCTCATTTCCATATACTGCCAAAGGAGCCATCCAAAACCTGTTATGTCACTGGTCACATTCAGTGCAAATGGATGGGTCTGGTCAATTGTCCTATGCATATGTGCTCTGCTGATGGGCTTCTTGGAAGTTACAATCATTCATTCAGGCACTTTCGTCTAGTCCCTACAACTCCTTTCCTTTATTGGACTGTGAACAGGTTTCACTATATAGCCCTGGCTGAACATACTGGCTTCAAAGGTCACAGAGATCTACCTGACTCTGCCTTCCAAGTGCTGGGACTCAAAATATGTGATACCATGCCTGGTCCATGTTGCTTCATTTTTCCATAATGCATACAAGGGACATAATGTGTGTGGCAGGTGAGGGATAAATACTGCTCAGTAAACCAACATCCTCACAAAGGCTTGAAATTGTTTGACTGTCAATGGCCACATATATGCCAAAGCCTGACAAGTACAGCTTCTACGGTAGCTTTGGTCTCACTCAACCCAACAGCTCCCAAGAATTTCACAGACAATCCAGGTCCTGGAATTTTGGATTTGTTCACTGCCTGTTCACATGATCCCAGGTCACCTTTCAGACTCACAGCTGCCTGCTGATTCCAAATCTAGGAGTCAGAGTTTAGCTTAATAC
>NW_008338215.1:0-269 GCF_000622305.1 Nannospalax galili | reverse complement strand
TCATGGGAATGTAGCCGCCTCACCTCCTTACCTAATTAAGGCAGAGTAACATGGTTTTCATCCTTTGGGATAGAGGGTAAACGAAGCTTTCCTTCAGAAGCACTGGCAGCTGACCCCCAGCCTCACTGTCTTCTTCCTGCAACTGTTAAGTGAAACAGCACAGATATTTGTACTTAGGTTCATAGACAGAATCTGTGGGGGAGGCACAAAGGAGAGTTTTTTTCTTTTAAAGGCTACAGTTCAGGCACAGTTCATTGTGAGTTTTAAAA
>NW_008338214.1:0-400 GCF_000622305.1 Nannospalax galili | reverse complement strand
GTAGTTTTTTAAGAGTTCTCCACACTGATTTCCATAGGGGTTGAACAAGTTAGCATCCCTACCAGCAGTGGATGGATGAGTGTTCCCCTTTCCCCACATCCTCTCCAACATTTGGTATCATTTGTTCTCTTGATCTTAGCCAGTCTGACTGGGGTAAGATGAAATCTTAAAGTGGTTTTAATTTGCATTTCCCTGATTATTAGTGATGTTGAACATCTTTTAAGATGTTTCATAGCCATCTTTACTTCTTCTTTTGAGAACTGTCTGTTCAGCTCCTTAGTCCATCTTTTAATTGGGTTACTTCCTGTCTTGATTCTCTGTTTTTTGAGTTCTGTATATATTCTGGATGTTAAACCTCTGTTGGATGTGTGTCGCTGGTGAAGATTTTCTCCCATTCTGT
>NW_008338213.1:0-240 GCF_000622305.1 Nannospalax galili | reverse complement strand
TGCCAGAAAGGCTGGTGAGGTTTGCCGGACGAGCGCCAAAGAAAAAAGAAGAAGAAAAAGATGATGAGGAGACAGACGTGCTGATGATGATGTTCCTGCAAGTGATTGTGGCTGAATTATACTGGACTTATGTTCCTGATCCACAACATTGCACCCCGTGATATGGGAGAGAAAAGAGATAGTAGTGAATGTGAATGACTCTTGGTTAATTGCTCAGCCTGCTTCAGAACACGTGATGAT
>NW_008338212.1:0-312 GCF_000622305.1 Nannospalax galili | reverse complement strand
TTGATGACTCATTGGGGCATGATATTTGCACACTGAGCATTAAGAATACACCTTAGGGCCCTTGTGAGGGGACATTTAACATTGTGATGTCGCATTTAGCATTGTTGTGACACATTGGAGCATTGTGATGACACACTGGAGGATTATGATGCCGCATTGGGGAATCGTGAGGGGATATTGAGCACCGTGTCTGCATATTGAGCATGGTGAGAAGAGTGGATCATTGTAATGACAAAATGATGTATTGTGATGGCACAATGAAACATTGTGAAGTCATATCGTATCATTTTGATGGCACATTGGAGCAGTATA
>NW_008338211.1:0-236 GCF_000622305.1 Nannospalax galili | reverse complement strand
ACTGGTTCCTCCAAGGGGCAGGGCCTGCTGCGGAGAATTGACTGTGGAGAGGTAGCAACGGAGGGAGGAGCTTCTGGGTGCCATCTTGGGACTCAAGCCATGAACAGAGTGCAATGGTGGGCATGGAGAGAAAGATGGCCCAGGTGTCTCACCCACGTGGACACTTGAGGGATCACTTACCAACCTGGGGTGAGATTGCGGGCCCAAGATGTGTGGGCGAAAGTTAGCGGAGACTG
>NW_008338210.1:0-640 GCF_000622305.1 Nannospalax galili | reverse complement strand
CTTTAATTTTTAAATTTAAAATGAATTGTGTGTTTGAGCTGGGCGTGGTGGTTCATGCCTTTATTCCCAACAATTGGGAGTCAGAGGCAGGCGGATCTCTGTGAGTTCAAGGCTAGCCTGGTCTACATACTGAGTTCCAGGACAGTGGGGTTACAGGGAGGGCCTGTCACAAAAAGCCAAAAAAAAAAATGATGAGTTTGATTGCTTTCCCTGCATGTATGTAAGTGCATCAGGCGTGTACAATGCCCACAGAGATCAGAAGAGTGTATCAGATGCCCTGGAACTGGAGTTACGAATGGTTATAAGCCTTTGTGTAGGTACTTGGAACCGAACACGGGTACTCTGCCAGTGCAGCCAGTGCTCTGAGCCATCTCTCTAGCTCCTCAGTGATATTTGTCAATTTGTGCTTCCTTTTATTTCCTTAGATCGAGTAAGGTTTTGTCACTTTTGTTCATCCTTTCCAATAACCAAGGGTTTTGTTTCCTTGATCCTTTGTGTTGTTTTTTTTTTTACTAGTTTTTCATTATGTTCAACGCTAATTTTTATTGTTTTACCATCTACTGCTTTGGAGTTCAGTTTCTGCTTATTGTTTTTGACCTTGCTCATCAACATGAGGGTGTTTTCTTAATGGACATATCTC
>NW_008338209.1:49026-67997 GCF_000622305.1 Nannospalax galili | reverse complement strand
ATATGAATTCCAAAGAGATGGACCATTATTAATTCTCAACTAGAAAAAAAAGCTACTTCCTGGAAGAGAGTAAAAGCACATCTTTAGAAAAGATAGCAGGCTTCAGATGAGGACTGTTCATCTGACTACTGTGAAAGACCACACTGGAGAGCTGATGATGAAGATCTACCTGTAAACACTCCATCACTTTTTGTAATTGAGACAGTCCCAAGAAGTTTCCACAAGTGAACCTTGGCATCGCTTTCAGCTCTCACTGGCTCTACACTGGCCTCTTCCAGCTATATGCACATCATTCCTGGACATTAAATCAATTATTTCCTATGCAAAAGTAAAAGGTTAAATGCTGGACACAGATGGGAGAAACCACCAAAAAGGCTTGTGATCATGCATGTGAGTTGGATGCTTCTAGGGTTTCCAGTCTTCTGCCCCACATGGGGGCTTCCCTGCCTGCACCTCCCCTGTAGATGGCTTGGTGGGCCACACGCCCTCTGTGTGCGGACAGTTCCTGGCCCGTATCAAATGCAGGTTCTAGGCTGTGCGGGGGGCTGCTGCTTCCGGTTCCTCACTGCTCCGGATTTCTCCTTGTACACTATTGGCATCTGCTGGGAAATGTCCACCAAGGCACTGGCCACAGCAAGACCTTGGGAGAATCCACAGATGGGACGCACGTCAGTTCCAAGTGCTGGGATTAAAGGTGGGTGCTACCATGCCCCGCTTCTCCTCCTGACTTTTACTAGCAGATCACTGGTAAGTGCTCTGCGTCAGGGTGGGAGCACAAGAATGAAAATGCAGTCATGTTCTGAGTGTGCATCTTCAACCTGCTTCCAAAAGGTGACACTTTATAGGAGGGTGATTTATCCCCTATCACTGGTTCAGTATGGGTTCTTAAAATTCTATTGATTATTATTACTTTTTAGTGTGTGTATATGTGCAGGTCAGAGGACAACTTGCAGGAGTTGGTTCTCTCCACACCTGTTACCTCTCTATGCCAACCAAACATGTTGCTTTCAGGAAGTACCTGCCAGTGTTTGCTGAGATGGGTAGTAGCAAGAGACGCTGTCCAGAGCATCAGGGTACAGGGTCACCCTGTCCTCAGTACTGAATTAAGGGCTCACTGTCTGGGGATGCCAAAATGAGATGGGGATGATAAACCCTGGCCTGATCATACCCAAGGCTTTCCTTTTGAGGATACCAGATTCCCTCCATCCTGTAAGCTGCACTGAGGCCCTTCTGGGTATGGGTACGTGAAGGGAACATGTAGCTTGGACTGCATAAGGATCAGGAACATACCTTCCTATTAAACTCAAGGTAGTTTTGGCTGAAGCAACCCTGACCCCCAGGACCACTGCAACCGAAATGTCCATGTTGCTGGAGGGTCTCAAACACAGGGCTTCATGATTTATCACAACACTCCCAAAGGCACTCCACACTGCCTTTGTGCTCAGAGAAACGTGTGTTTTGTTTGCTTTGAGACAGGTTCTCACCACATAGCCCTGGCTGGCCTGGAACTCGATATGTAGACCAGGCTGGCCTCAAACTCACAGAGATCTAACTGCCTCTGCCTCCCTGAGTGCTGGGAGTAAAGGTGTATACCACCATGCCCAGCCCACCTCTAAGACAATGCTTATATAAGTTATAATTCAAATATTTAATGGTAAGTATAAAAGACAATGGTAAGATATTATATAGTAAGCTATAAAAATGTTGATCGTTATGAAAAAAAGTGGGTCAAGGTTTGAGCTCCAGCACCCCAAAAAGAAAAAACCAAAACCAAAAGTATAAAAAATAAAAAAGTATTTCTCCCTCCTGTTCCTACTGTCCCTCCCAATCTCCATTGTTACCTGTTTCCTGTAGAGATGATATTTTAGAAAAAATAATATGCTAAGAAATAAATGTTTGCAATAAAATGTAGATCCTGCGAGGTATGGTGGTGCAAACCTTTAATCCTAGCATGCTGGGAGGCAGGAGGCAGGAAGCAGAGGCAGGTGGATCTTTGTGAGATTGAGGCCAGCCTGGTCTACATATTTAGTTCCAGGCCAGTCAGGGCTACATGATAAGACCGAAAAAAAAAAAAAAAAAAAAACAAACCCAACCCAGTGACTCCGCAGTTAGGAGCACTTCCAGGGGCCCGAGTTGGTTCTCAGCACCCATATCAGGTGGCTTATAACCATCTGTGACCCCAGCTCCAGGGAACCCAATGCCATCTTCTGGCCTCCGAGGGTACCTGTACATAGGTCACACACACACACACATGCATACACAAATAAATCTTTAAAAAAAAATAGAACTAGGTGCTGTGGGCATAGTTCAGTTGGTAAAGTATTTGCCTAGTATGCATGAGGCTCTAGGTTTGATCATTAGCACCCCTTGAACTGAGAGTGGTGATGTATGCCTGTAATCTCAGCACTGGAGGCAGGACGATCATAAATTCAAAGTCATTGTTATTATAAATTGAGTTCAAGGACAGTTTAGGCTATATGAGAGTCTTTCAAAAAAAAAGTAGCTCTATATAATTATCTCAAGTGAATTTCTAAGAGGACTGGGAAGGATACTAATAAAAACTGGTGGGTATTAGCATAGTAGATGTATAATTTTCAGAAATCTCCTTTATGCTGTCATAATGGTTCTTTATGCCTCATATTTAAAACAGAGTAAAAAGCCAGGCGTAGTCGCTCACTCCTGAAATCCCAGCACTCAGGAGGCTGAGGTAGGAGGATTTCCATGAGTTCCTGGCCAGCATGAATTACACAGCAAGATCTGGAATAAAAACTCAATCATTAATCAATCAATCAATCAACCAACCAACCAACCCATCAACCAACCAACCCATCAAAGTAAATAAACAAGATGGGCTAGAAATACCAATTTGGGCAACATCAACTTTGAGGAGGTGGCTAAAAGTCAGGGTCACGGAGAAGATGGTTAGGAGTGTACGAAGGGGATAAGGCCTAAATTTAGGGTAGGAATAAGGGGAAAAAGGCAGGAGGGAGCAGTAGAATCAAGAGGACCAGAAATATTGGGAGCAGAAGAAGGTGTGGTCTGAAGCACTCCCTACCACTGAGTGGCCAAGAAAGCTGTGGATTGTGAAGAGAGCCCTGGACTTTCATCCCAGGAAAGGAATGTTAGTGCTCAGAACATAGTTTAGGGACTATGGAATTATCTCACTAAAGCCTTGTGCCAGTGAGAATATTATTCTACAATGCCCTTACACCCAGGTTCATCACAAAGGAGAAATATCTGAGGCTTAGCTCCTTCACAGACCAATGCTTGTCACTAACTCCCTTCTACTCACCTGACTGCCCAGGAGGAGGGATTCCACCCAGTCCTCGAGGGAGCCTCACAAATACAGACAGGACAGCAGCTTTGTTACCAAAGCAGGGCTCCAGGGCAATGGGCTTGGGAACAGTCTGGAGAAAGAGAACAATGAATTCCCTTAGCTTATCTAGACATTTCATAGTTATTTACAAGGTCACAAAGTTTTGGTACTCGGAGGAACAACATTTTTTTAACTAAAAATTTATTTTTACTTTTAATTTACTGTATGTGTGTCTGTGTTTGTGTATGTCATGGAAGCGAGCACTGGATATCCTGGAGCTGGAGTTACAGGTGGGTATGAGCCACCTGTCATGGGTGCAGGGTCCTTTGGAAAAGTAGCTTCCTCTGAGGCCTCTCTTCAGCCCCCAGAAACAGTTTTTAAAATAAGAAAAATGATACAGTGAATAGTATTCACTGCGTACCAGTGAGAGGGATGGTAGTGCTCTGCTATCTTCCACTGAGGTTTCCATAGCTACTGTCCCAAACAGCTGCCTGAGCGCCAGGGAAGCATCCACATCAGGTGGCTCTTTTTGGGTTCTTCACTTTTGCTCTACTTGAAATCCTAACTCATGTTAATTATTTATTTATTTTTATTGTATGCAAATGAGTGTTTTGCTTGCATGTATATAAGTGCCCCTTGTGCACTGCCTGTGGAGGCCAGAAGAGGGCAGTGGATTCCATGGAACTGTGCTTACAGACAGTTGTTAGCTGCCATGTGGGTGTTGGGAACTGGACTCAGGTCCTCTGCAAGAGTAGTCACTGCTCTCAACTACTGAGCCATCTAGTCAGTAACCCCCAACTTACATCTGTAGGTCACTGATGGGCAGTGTGTGCTTGGTAAGCTGTCAGACAGTTCTTTTGCACACTTAGTGCAAACACAGACCCTGACATTATAAAGCTGGTTGTTTTCTATATCAAAGCTTATTCCATGTGTCCTTCAGCAACTGTAATAAGCCCATAAGGTTAAGAACTCATGAAAGGTGGGTATCTCACTAAATAGGATTCCTCATCTATGGATACTTTTGCCTCTGGAAAATATCTTCATTTTCTGTTGCTAACTTTGTTTTTTAAAAAGATTTTTACAGATAGGACAAGGGTGAAATCAAATTGTTGGCTGGGCTGGGCTTTCATCCGGAGGTTCTGGGGAAGAATCTGTTTTGAAATTCCTTCTGGTTGCTGGCAGTTCAGTTCTTTGGGAATTAAGTCCAAGGCCCCCATTTTCTTGCAGTCAGGCAGGGGCCACTCTCTTTCCTAGAGGCTTTCCTTCTCACATGGCCTCCTCTACCCCAAACCAGGGATGCTACATTAAGTCCTTCTTAGGCTTTGAATCCCCCTGGGCTTCCTCTGTATCTTAGGGTGAGTCACTTTACGACTTTTATCATATCTGTAAAATCCCTTCATAACAATACCTACATATGATGGGATGGGGTTTTGATGGGATATGATGATGGCAGTGGAATTTACTGAATGAGGGATGATATGCTGGAGAAGCAGTTCTGAGAATAGTATTTGGGACTCAGCTGGGACATGTTAAGTCTAAGATGTATATGTTAAGTCACATATAAAGGAAAACCCATCAGAATTATAGCTGACTTTCCAGTGTAAACTATGAAAGCCAGAAGAGCCTGGACCAAAGTATTCCCAGTTCTAAATGACCACAGATGCCAACCCAGAACACTATCCAGCAAAAATGTCTATTATAGTTGAAGGGGAAAGAAAAATCTTCCATGACATAAATAGGCTGAAAGCATTCATGTCCATAAAACCAGCCCTTCAGAGAGTTCTTAAACCAGTACAAACAGCTGAAGAAAGGAATAACTATACCTAAAGCCTGTGAGCTGGATGTGTGTCCTCTCTCCAGTGCTGTTGGGTAGGCATGTCCTCCTCCGAGAGAATTAGCACTGAACCCTGAGAGACTCTGTAGACAGATGAGGAGACAGTCACCCCTCCCATCCAGTCAGTCAGCTTCAACTGCATGGGGGTGGGGCTAAGGACAGATGCTGAGAAAGCAATGGGAAGTCTCCATTTTTAGCAGGTGCTCAGGCAAGTGTGGATCTGGAAAGGCTCAGCCCAGATGGAGGGGAAAAAGCCCATGGGTACATGCCTTTGCAAGTAACTCTCTTCTGGACATCATAAACTATACAAAAATCCCAATAGAATGCATGGTGTTGGTTTTGTTGGTCGGGTGTAGAGACAGCTTGGGCCAGGGAGCCGAGAGAGCCTGCACAGGTCTCTAGGACGGAACTCGGCGTTACAAGTGTCATGCCTTTATTTTACTCTTGGAAAGCTCTGTAAATGTCTCTCTCTGGAAGCGAACAATGCCCGGAGAATGGACGGGCTGGGCACGTTCACAGCTCCATGATGGCAGTGAGGGCAGGCGCCCAGTGAGCTGCTTTGTTCCTTGGAGAGCAGGCTCCTCAGGACCGGCCCAGTGTCCTGCCTGGAGGGACACAGCAGGAGAGCCGGGACCAGCGAAGGACAGAGCCCAGGTGATGGATGTCGCTAGCTCTCAGGCAGGGCTCAAGGTGTTACCATGTGGGGGTTTTCGATGACACCTTGAGAAGCCTGGATCAGGCCACCCCTGCACCCTGCACTGTTGGGAGCTGTCCACATGGTTCCAGCAGGATATTTGCGGGTTCCGTAATTCCTGTTGTTTTCACCCCAGGACCTGTGAGAATTAGAGCTGGGACTCACATTTCTAACAGTGTGGTTATTTTAATTAACTTACCACACATGGCTCATTGCTGACCAGCAGGCAAGAGCATCCAATCTGAAAGCTAGGTTAAAATCACCATATGCTACTGAACTCCTCTCGATGAACTCCATTGATTTTGATGTGCTTATTACCAAAGAACGCCTTTGTAACTTCTTAGATACTTAGGTCAGGAAGAGACAAGCTCCACATCTGCAGTCCAGGAGTAGATGCCTAGATGCACCTCTGTGGTCACGGGAGCTGGCACAGACCAACATTTGAAACAGGGCAGTAGCTACCCTGCCTGTCCAAAGAGGACGAAAGCCACAGAGCACTCAACTAAAGAGGGAACGCCTTGTAGCTCTGGCAACAGGAATGTGAGACTGCTCTAGCAACTGGGTTGGGGGGTGAGCTATAAAGCCTGAGGCCTGCCCCCCAGTGGTTGGGAGGTTTCTGTACATGGGGCACTGTGAGGCTCTTGTGATATGGGGCCAATTCCTGCAGCTAGCCTAAGATTCCACAACTCCACAGGCTGAGGACCGAGTTATCAAAGGTATGTCCTGTGTGGGACACTTTATGATCAGACCATGGCAAACCTTGAACAGGGAATAGAATAGGGCAAGTTGTTGTGCCACGTAAGACATGTCCTGACTTCTGTGGGCTCGCGAGGTATCGTGGGAGCCACGGGCAGTAAGCCTGGGGCAGAGCTGGGGTCTGCTTTCTGAAGACTGGGGGGGGGTATGGTGAGTCTCTACAGTGAGAAGCAGAATCAGATCTTGCTGTTCATAAATATTAACAGGAAATGGGGCCAGAGCCTGATGGCACTGGCTGTTAGTGTATGAAGCTGCTGGCTGACATTCTCGGTGATATTGCTGTCCAGATACTTAATATAATTAAGATCCATTGCCATGGAAACAGTGAATTGCAAGGCTCACATGTAGCAGAGAACATTGTGAAAGCTGTAGGCAGAAGCAGCTACCTCCTATCTGCACTGCGAAGAGAGAGCTGGTGGTAGGTTGGGTCCCTCCTGCTGGCGTGGCCCCAGTTCCACCCACTTCTATGGCCTCCTTCTTGGCAGAGGAGGCCCAGATACACTGTGACTGATGCGTGTCCATGCTCTTGTGTGATGCTGCACCAGGCCCTGCAGCAAGGCTGTGCTCTCGGAACCGTGTTTCCTACTGTGTCTCGTGCCACAGGCACAACAGGGTTGCACTGACCCCATGTAACTTTTTGCTTCTGTGAGCTCCTCACCCATACAGCCGCAGAGCCTCAAGAGTCCAGTACCCCAACTCCGTGCTCTTCCCCAAGGACATGTCTGTGGGGAGAATTGGAGGACCCCATGTGCTTGTGCCAAGCTTGATGCATTCTACTCCTTATCTGGAGACATCACTGGCTCATGCTGGGACCCTCTCTCAGGATGAGAACTATGTATACCAGTCATTGACATCATACTTTCCCAAGCCACAAGGTCTCCACAGTGACTCATGTGCAGAACCTTCCAACTGTGGCCTGCATCCACGCTGAGCTCTGGGTAGACATGCGATGTGGCCCCTGTCCCCACTCTGCTTTCCTTGGTCACAGGGTCCCGAGGAGGCAGGGCAGGTGCCCCTCCAAATTCAAAGATTTCAGAATGTTTTGTGAAATCTTAGCGTCTTAGTTTTTTCCTGTTTCTGTGACAAAATATCCTGACAAGGGTTCTGGAGAGATGGCTCAGTGGTTAAGAGCACTGGCTGCTCTTGCAGAGGACCCAGGTTCTATTCCCAGCACCCACATGATGGCTAACAATCCTCTGTAACTCGGGTTCCAAGGCAGACTTTGGATGACACAGGCACACTCACACACATGCAGGCAAAACACTCAGCTTTACTCCTTCCTCCTGAGTCTCTTGGAAAGACTTCCCAAGCACCCTTGAAGTTGGGTGGCCCCGTGAGGAGTGGTGCCATGTGCCCGGAGGCTGTGGAGAGCCACGTGGGCCCCACGTTCTGTTCTTACAAGATTAAAACCCCAAAGAAAGCTGCTGCGCCTCTGAACCAGCACATGGGAACGTGTGTGGAAAGTCGCGGATCCCTTGGACTGAACGGAGTGAGAGTCCATTTGAGTGAGGAAAGGAGCAAGAATCCAACTTACAGACCCCCAGCAGCTCAGCTGTTCACACCCTCTCCAGATTCGGGGTGTCTGACAGCCAATCAGCACATGTTTGTGGAGTGAGTGAGCCCCAGGCCTAGCTGCTCCTTCAGGCCAGGGACCAAGAACTCTAAATCGCTCCAGCCTCTGACACAGGCTCAGAAATTGCTCTTGGGGCTGAGATGTTGACTGAGATCTTGTGGGCTCAATCAACACACTGCTTACTGTGAAAGAATAAGGATGTGTTTAGATCCCCAGAATCAGTGTAATCCCAGTACAGGGCAAGGTGGAGCCAGGAGGATCCCTGGGGCTGGATGACCGCCCAGTCTAGTTGAACCAGTGAGCTCCAGGTTCACTGAGGGACCCTATCACAAATAAAACTGGAGAGAGACTGAGGATGACACCTAATATTGACTTCTGGCCTAGACACACACTTTACAGACACACACACACACTCACACACACATGAATATGCATGCAAATAGACACACGTAAAACTATGTGCCCTTGGATGGTTTGATAGATGTTGGATGATGTAAATATATGGAAGAAAATATGCATGCATGAACAAATGAATGAATGAATGAATGAATGAGCAAATGAACCCTTCCCTAGTGCCAGCCCAGGCTAATGATTTCAAAATGTTGATGGAGGAGAACTGCTCAGATTTCTAGGATGCCATTTACAGGAGCAAGATTTTTGGTAAGAGAGTTGACTTGGAGAAAAATATCACAGCCTGTCCTTTGGGGAGTTTATTTTAAAGTCAGACAAAAAGCTAGCTTAATTTAACACTGTGCTAAACCGTGAACGTGCTCACGGACAGCGCAGTCAGGGAGCAGCTGGCCCTGGAGATCGGAACGCTGACCTGGGGAGAGCTGGCAGCATCTTCACGCAAGCTCAGGGCAGGGATTCCAGGACCTTCATGCTGGGAACACCACGGTCACCCCACTGGCCCGTGAGCCTTCATCAGGGTTAGGGAACGCCTGCCGTGGTCCTGATGCCTGTCCTTCCGTGTCGCCTCGCCCCTGGTCCTCCGCCTGCTCTCCCCACTAGCCCCACCCTCCTCTTTTCTGTCCTTTGTCCCCTTGTTTTGTCCTCGAGTTTCTCCCCAGGAAGTCTTTCTGGAATCCCACATCTGACTCACACTGACCTTTGCGTCTGCTAAAGACCCTAATATATTGCACCTGCCTATGTCTCTTTTTTCAGTCTAAGCTGAGCACCACACACTGAATGAGTAGAAAAGAGAAGGGGAGAGACCTCAGGATGCTTGAGACGTCTGTGGGACAGGAGCTACGCTGAGTCCCCGCCATCTGTCTGCTTCATTCATTACCGTGTTCTCCATCCATCGCATCCACCACCCTGGTGCGGGAGGAATGAGATGCGGGGCATGCTCCTGGAAGAGGCTTGGCCCATGATGAGTGCTTGAGAAACGTCATCAAGTCACAGCTATAACGGCAGGGTCACCGGTGCATGAGGAGACCAAGCAGACCCCATTCTCACAGGTGGAAACCACAGAGACCCCTCAAGGTCCTGCCAAGAAATCATCAGTGTCAGTATTTGAGATTGGAAGAGATTGCTTTCAAAACGCGAAATGTCTTTCTGATGGTCCTTTTGGGCAGGTTGATGTGTGAGCACCAGGGGTCTGGCTCCAGGCTTGCAGAGTTGGGTGCAGGGACCATTGATCCTTTCCTGGTGAATTAATCTATTGGCAGGTCAGAGCTGCTCCACCCAAGCAGGGATTCATTTCTCCAGTGACTGTCGGGCATTAAATTCCAACTAGCACAGCTTCAACTCAGTGCTTTGTTTCTGTCTAAACCTAACCACTAGCAACCTGTACTTCAAGATGGTGGAGCCTATGTTCCGGGATTCAGGCATGGAGTCCCTGGGCCACAGAACACAGCCAGCTGTGAGGGCGTTCAGCCTGTGTAGTGCTAACTTTACCTTGAGGGCATGATTATTTAGGCTTCCTTGTAGATTTTGAATGTGTTCTTTAGCCCTTAAATATTTAAAACATGTTTTTCTGAAGCAGTGATTTCTCTACATTATGAACTATATAAAATTTATTGGAACCCGTGTCTTGTAAAACTCCTTGTGAGCCTGGAGGAGCGTTGCCTGGATGTGTTGAGGCGGGTGGACCTGGCGGGGGGCTGGTAACAAGGCTCATAGATAATAAAAATTGACACTCGCAGTGGCCTGTGTGTGCAGAGGAGATCCCTCCAAGGCAAGTCAACGTGGTTGTCTTTTAATTAACGTTGAAATCAGAATATTCTCGAGCATGGAAACCTTTGCGTGCTAACTGCAATGAAGCAGAGGCCCCATGTTATCATAATAGCATCTTAAACCCAATAATGCATTTAACATCTGTCTAACAGATATGTCTATAAGCACCCTAATGCGATGCTGATGATAACAAAATCAAACAATGAGCTGGGGCATCTTGTTCAGGTGGTGACGAGCCAGGGCATCTTGTTCAGGTGGTGATGAGCCAGGGCATCTTGTTCAGGTGGCCAGCCTGTCCACCCCTGTGACGGAAATGAGTCCTGTGTTAGGGAAGGCACCCCTGAGCTGTTCTAGCACTGCTGAGAGTCAGCTGGGCTCGGTACTGAGCACGTTCAAGAACATCTTGAGAGGGTCTGAGCCTGGCACCAGGGACACAGATATTAACACTGGAGGTCTCACCTCCAGGCCCAGACCAGTCTGGTGGCCATGATGTTAAAGGAAGGCCCAGTTAGTCTCCTGCCATCCTTTCTGTGCCTGGGGAGTGCACTGGTCACAAAGGATCAGTGTCTACACCACACAGCTCCTGCGCAGTAGTCGAAACACTCCACCCTGAAGTCACAGCCCTGAGTCACAAGGTCACTGAGGGACCGGGATGCTTCTCTGGTGACTTTAGCACCCTACATTGTACCCTCTGCAGCAGATTGGCAAAGGGAGAGAGGTGGGGAGCAGGAGGGTCACATGGAGGGGCAGGAAGCTGTGCGGGAAGGGGCACCCCCATTTTGACTCATTTCTCTTAGCCAGAACTCAGGGTTCTGATGAGAGAGTGTGAGAACAGAGCCCAGGAGGGGATGGAAGGGCTGGGGTCAGAGGAGGGCACGTGTATGCCCTCTGCCCTTTCCATGCTGACCCCATTCCCCCAGGAATTCTCATTCATGGCTCCGACCCAATGCTTGGCACAGAGCAAGTGCCCAGTGTGGAGCTCTGGACCGTTGTAAAGACGATTAACAAAGGCCTCTCACAGTACAGCAAACATGTGAGAAGTGCCCAGTGTGGAGCTCTGGACCGTTGTAAAGACGATTAACAAAGGCCTCTCACAGTACAGCAAACATGTGAGAAGTGCCCAGTGTGGAGCTCTGGACCGTTGTAAAGACGATTAACAAAGGCCTCTCACAGTACAGCAAACATGTGAGAAGTGCCCAGTGTGGAGCTCTGGACCGTTGTAAAGACGATTAACAAAGGCCTCTCACAGTACAGCAAACATGTGAGAAGTGCCCAGTGTGGAGCTCTGGACCGTTGTAAAGACGATTAACAAAGGCCTCTCACAGTACAGCAAACATGTGAGAAGTGCCCAGTGTGGAGCTCTGGACCGTTGTAAAGACGATTAACAAAGGCCTCTCACAGTACAGCAAACATGTGAGAAGTGCCCAGTGTGGAGCTCTGGACCGTTGTAAAGACGATTAACAAAGGCCTCTCACAGTACAGCAAACATGTGAGAAGTGCCCAGTGTGGAGCTCTGGACCGTTGTAAAGACGATTAACAAAGGCCTCTCACAGTACAGCAAACATGTGAGAAGTGCCCAGTGTGGAGCTCTGGACCGTTGTAAAGACGATTAACAAAGGCCTCTCACAGTACAGCAAACATGTGAGAAGTGCCCAGTGTGGAGCTCTGGACCGTTGTAAAGACGATTAACAAAGGCCTCTCACAGTACAGCAAACATGTGAGAAGTGCCCAGTGTGGAGCTCTGGACCGTTGTAAAGACGATTAACAAAGGCCTCTCACAGTACAGCAAACATGTGAGAAGTGAACTTCCTGCACGCAACCCACCCTGTGCCCCTTACCACACATCGTGTGTGCTGTCCATGTACTCCACAGGGTGGCAGGAAAGACAGAGTTCCCAAGTAACCTGCCCCGTGGGGGTGATGGAAGTGCTGGCTTTTCCACTGTTGCCGTTGGTACCAACAGAGCCTGGGAGAGCCGAGCTCCCAGGGGAGGGCCAAGGGACAAGGTGCAGTGGCACGGGTGCACTGCTCTTCCCCCCTTATCTGAGCCCAGAGGGGTCCTGCCCCAGGCACCTCCCACAGTGCAGCTCCTGAGCCTGCGCCAGCCCAGCCTCCCATGCTGCCTGTCTCCTTGAAGGACCGTCAGCCTGTTCTTGCACTAATTATGGCCTGTCATCCGGAACAAATACCTCATATGACAAGCGAGATAATTAATACGCTCAGAGAAAAGTTTCTTTTTTCTTAATTAAAGCACACAATTCCCTTTAAAAGCAAGAAAATATCTATTGTCTCCAGCCGGTGCAAGCACATACCGGGGCCTGTAGAACACCTGTGATTTGGTTATATTGTGTTTTCCATTTTCTTTTTAAAAATAAAAATAACGAGTAGTTAGACCTTCTTTTTCTCAGAATAAATATAACCCAGGAAGCACCAAACAGGCAGTGAGGATGGTTCGTGAGTGTCATCTGAGGCACCCAGTTGCTGTGCTAGGGATTATCATGACCTTGGCCATTTACAAAGACAAGAGATGACTTGTTGGTTAAAGTGCTTGCCATGCAGCCATGGGGCCCTGAGTTCAGTCCTCAGATCTCGTGCAAAAAGTCAGGTATGCCGGTGCATGCATACAGCCCCAGTGCTGTGGAGGTGGACAGGAGGACCCCCAGGGCTTGGTGGTTAGCTGGTCTATATGAATCTGCGATCCCCAGGCTAATGAGACCCTCTCTCTGAAAATTAAAGAAGATAGCTCCTGAGGTCAGACATCTGAGGTTGTCTTTTGACCGCCATATGTATGCTCATACACATGCATAGGTTTGCACACATATATGCACTTACAAATTAACATATACACACATACTAAAAATGATGAAGGAGCAGAAAACTGTAAAATATTTTATTTTCCTTTAATTTTATGTGTATGAGTGTATTGCTTACATATATGTAAGTGCACCTATGTGGTGCACATGTCCATGGAGGTCAGAAGAGGGTATCATATCTCCTAAAACTGGACTTACAGATGGTTGTTAGCGACCATGTGGGTGCTGGTTATTGAACCCAGGTCCTCTGCAAAAGCAGCCAGTGCTCTTAACCATTGAGCTATCTCTCCAGCCCTGGAGCTGAGAGCTTTAAGATAAACTAGTTGTCAGAGGCTGGCAGATCAGAGCCAGTAAGTTCTGCCCCCTGAACCTGAATCCTTCCTACAGGGTGGGATTTGAAGTAACTCAAATCTTCAAACCAAGTGTTACTAGAGACGAGGCTGCCAGTTCCCCATGTAACAGCAAGAAACAGACACCTGTCGCCTGTGGAAGAAGGCAGGAAACGTGCATGCTGAGGGCAGCAGGCTTCTTGTCCCCCGGTTCTCCCGGCAACAATGGACCACAAGTGGATCCCCAAGTGAAAAGCCTGTGTGTCAGACCCGCACCCCCCATGACTAATACAGAGGAGCCTGGGGGAGCAGAAACCCGCAAGCAGCCATGACAACGGGACGGAGAAACCTGAGTATCTACGCGTGTGCTGTGTCACAACAGCCCACCCCAGCTCTGCTCCTACACCTCAGGAAACTAATCACCTTGCCCAAGGTCATTTCAAGAGATAAGACAGGGATAAAATTCTGTGCTCCAGGCCGCCGTCACCTTATCCCCTCCATTTGGAGGCTAGCAGTTCAGCGTTAGCTCATCCTGATATATGCTTCCTTCTCTTCTTGAAAAATGTTCGATTCCATGGCTTTACCCATCAGGGAAAAAGAAAGAGCATACAGTTTCTTGTAAGAGGCTCTCCTACGCTCACAGCTCTTTGCCTTTCTAAGAAGCTGTGAGGCCAGGGCAGGCACAGACCCCTGTGTGCAAGAGCTCTAGGCCCACAGTGCTGAGGAGACCCCCCAGATAATTCATGTGACAGAGACAGCCACGTCTGGAAGCCAGAAGACATTTGGGACATTTGAGAAGCTCATGCTCAGTGTCTGAAACCCTGGGCTGGACTGAGTTTCCACAGAAGAGGCCCAGGGTTCATCAAGGAGGCCTCATACCTGGAGGGGCTGGTGCAGGGTGCCTGCACCCCAGAGGGGGCAGCTGACCCTGGCTTCAGGGTGGGAGGCAGGAGAGGGGGCATCTGTGCACCACCTACGCTGCCAGGAGACTCAGAGACTGAATGGGGTTCATGTCCATGTCCACTGTGAAGAAGGGCTAGAAAGTGAGATGACTCGTTCATTACCTCATTCTTGGGCACTGGCTCCAGCTTCACCTGCAGGAGGCTGGACTCACCCAAGAACAGACACTCATGGAGAAAATTAAAGGGGGGGGGCTATCCTAACAGGATGGGGTCATCACTTTCAATTAACGGCCTGTGGTGGCTAAGGGCAGGTCACAAGGTCACACTTCATCCTGCAGGGAGCATCAATCAGCCAGACACAGGAAAGAGACAAGATGTGAGCCACAGGGGCTGCAGCCCTCACTATGACAGCGCACCTCAGTGTGGGCACCAGGCCAAATGCCAAGGTCTGGCTAGATTAGCAAGAAGTAGGACAGGAAGAAGCTGGGCAGGACTGATGTGGATGGACATGGGTGGAGGTGGGTGGATGTAGTGGGTGTGGGTGGAGGTGGATGGAGGTGGATAGCTGTGGATGGAGCTGGATGGATGTGTTGGAGGTGTTTGGAGGTGGATGGAGGTGTTTGGAGGTGTTTGGAGGTGGATGGAGGTGGATGGAGGTGGATGGATGTGTTGGAGGTGTTCGGAGGTGGATGGAGGTGGATGGATGTGTTGGAGGTGTTCGGAGGTGGATGGAGGTGGATGGATGTGTTGGAGGTGTTCGGAGGTGGATGGAGGTGGATGGATGTGTTGGAGGTGTTCGGAGGTGGATGGAGGTGGATGGATGTGTTGGAGGTGTTCGGAGGTGGATGGAGGTGGATGGATGTGTTGGAGGTGTTCGGAGGTGGATGGAGGTGGATGGATGTGTTGGAGGTGTTCGGAGGTGGATGGAGGTGGATGGATGTGTTGGAGGTGTTCGGAGGTGGATGGAGGTGGATGGATGTGTTGGAGGTGTTCGGAGGTGGATGGAGGTGGTGGATGGAGGTGGATGGATGTAGTGGATGTGGATGAATGTGGATGGAGGTGGATGGGTATGGATTGGTGCAGGTGGATGAGTCTCCACATTCACAGTCACCTCCTCTCCAACTTTATTCAGTACAGCATGAGTCTCCCCATGTGGCATGATTGGTCATTATGGAGGGAGGGAGCGAGTGTGTCTGTGACTTTGTGCATTCAGCCTCCTCCCTCCTGCCACAACAGGGCTTTCTCAGTGAGTACCAGGCCTGGGAACACCCATCTGGACCCAGTGCTGTCTTCAAGACAGTCCAGGCTCTGGGAGAAGGCTATTCTGCTTTTCTTGGCCCCCAAGTTCACAGAGTCCAGCTGTCCCCTGGCCCAGGAACCGGGTGTTCAACTACACAACAAGGAGCAGGTGCATCACCAGTTTAACTCATGAGACACAGTTCACAAGAATTACTGAGTAGGGACTATGGAAAACACAGAGCCACCTGACCAGCCATTTACTCAGTATTTACCTTTGATTTCTTTCAATATAGTTTTACATTTTTCCACATACAGATCTTGCACACATTTTGTTAGATTTATAGGTAGGTAGCTCATGCTGGGACAGTTAATGCAAGTGGTATTGAACTTTTATCTCAAACTCTACTTATTTGCTGTGGGTTTAGGAAGATGACAGACTCTAGTGTATCAGCCTTACATCATGAGGTCTTGGTGTAATTGCTTATTAATCCTAGGAGTCATTTTTGATTGTTGTTTTTAGACAGAGTCTCCCTGTAGCCCCAGCTGGCCTGGAACACACAGCCCCTACTGTCTGACATATCCCCTCCTATCCTCTCCTCCTCTCCCATCCTCCTCTCCCCGTCACGTCCCCTCCTCTCCCGTCACGTCCCCTCCTATCCCGTCACGTCCCCTCCTATCCCGTCACATCCCCTCCTATCCCGTCACATCCCCTCCTCTCTCGTCACATCCCCTCCTCTCCCGTCACGTCCCCTTCCTCTCCCGTCACATCCCCTCCTATCCCGTCACATCTCCTCCTCTCTCGTCACATCCCCTCCTCCCCCCCCATCCCCCCCCCCCCGTCCCCCCCCCCCCCCCTCTCCCTCCCCCCTCCTCCCCCGTCCCCTCCCCTCCCCCCCCCCTCACCCCCCCTCCCTATCCCGTCACATCTCCTCCTCTCTCGTCACATCCCCTCCTCCCCCCCCATCCCCCCCCCCCCGTCCCCCCCCCCCCCCCTCTCCCTCCCCCCTCCTCCCCCGTCCCCTCCCCTCCCCCCCCCCTCACCCCCCCTCCCTATCCCGTCACATCTCCTCCTCTCTCGTCACATCCCCTCCTCCCCCCCCATCCCCCCCCCCCCGTCCCCCCCCCCCCCCCTCTCCCTCCCCCCTCCTCCCCCGTCCCCTCCCCTCCCCCCCCCCTCACCCCCCCTCCCTATCCCGTCACATCTCCTCCTCTCTCGTCACATCCCCTCCTCCCCCCCCATCCCCCCCCCCCCGTCCCCCCCCCCCCCCCTCTCCCTCCCCCCTCCTCCCCCGTCCCCTCCCCTCCCCCCCCCCTCACCCCCCCTCCCTATCCCGTCACATCTCCTCCTCTCTCGTCACATCCCCTCCTCCCCCCCCATCCCCCCCCCCCCGTCCCCCCCCCCCCCCCTCTCCCTCCCCCCTCCTCCCCCGTCCCCTCCCCTCCCCCCCCCCTCACCCCCCCTCCCTATCCCGTCACATCTCCTCCTCTCTCGTCACATCCCCTCCTCCCCCCCCATCCCCCCCCCCCCGTCCCCCCCCCCCCCCCTCTCCCTCCCCCCTCCTCCCCCGTCCCCTCCCCTCCCCCCCCCCTCACCCCCCCTCCCTATCCCGTCACATCTCCTCCTCTCTCGTCACATCCCCTCCTCCCCCCCCATCCCCCCCCCCCCGTCCCCCCCCCCCCCCCTCTCCCTCCCCCCTCCTCCCCCGTCCCCTCCCCTCCCCCCCCCCTCACCCCCCCTCCCTATCCCGTCACATCTCCTCCTCTCTCGTCACATCCCCTCCTCCCCCCCCATCCCCCCCCCCCCGTCCCCCCCCCCCCCCCTCTCCCTCCCCCCTCCTCCCCCGTCCCCTCCCCTCCCCCCCCCCTCACCCCCCCTCCCTATCCCGTCACATCTCCTCCTCTCTCGTCACATCCCCTCCTCCCCCCCCATCCCCCCCCCCCCGTCCCCCCCCCCCCCCCTCTCCCTCCCCCCTCCTCCCCCGTCCCCTCCCCTCCCCCCCCCCTCACCCCCCCTCCCTATCCCGTCACATCTCCTCCTCTCTCGTCACATCCCCTCCTCCCCCCCCATCCCCCCCCCCCCGTCCCCCCCCCCCCCCCTCTCCCTCCCCCCTCCTCCCCCGTCCCCTCCCCTCCCCCCCCCCTCACCCCCCCTCCCTATCCCGTCACATCTCCTCCTCTCTCGTCACATCCCCTCCTCCCCCCCCATCCCCCCCCCCCCGTCCCCCCCCCCCCCCCTCTCCCTCCCCCCTCCTCCCCCGTCCCCTCCCCTCCCCCCCCCCTCACCCCCCCTCCCTATCCCGTCACATCTCCTCCTCTCTCGTCACATCCCCTCCTCCCCCCCCATCCCCCCCCCCCCGTCCCCCCCCCCCCCCCTCTCCCTCCCCCCTCCTCCCCCGTCCCCTCCCCTCCCCCCCCCCTCACCCCCCCTCCCTATCCCGTCACATCTCCTCCTCTCTCGTCACATCCCCTCCTCCCCCCCCATCCCCCCCCCCCCGTCCCCCCCCCCCCCCCTCTCCCTCCCCCCTCCTCCCCCGTCCCCTCCCCTCCCCCCCCCCTCCTATCCCCCCCCCCCTCCCCACCCCCCTCCCCCCGTCACCCCCCCTCCTCTCCCGTCACGTCCCTTCCTCTCCCGTCACATCCCCTCCTCTCCCATCACGTCCCCTCCTATCCTGTCACATCCCCTCTTGTCCTCATGCATCCCTCCTGTCCCCCACACACCCTCCCATTCCATCACACCCCTCCTATCCCCACACACCTGCTCCTATTTACTGTAGGAAGCAACACCCTCACTGCATTCTCATATGTGCATGTCTGGACTTGGATCATATCTGTCCCTCCTATCGACTCTGTCCCTTTTTACCCCTATCATGAGTCTCCTTCCTTCTCTAAACAGTTCCCTTCTACTTCCATGCCTCCTTTGTATGTATTTTAATCTAGATTCTGCATGTGAGAGGAAATGGGCAATATTTGTCTTCTGTGTTTGGCTTATTTTGTTTAACATAATGATCTCCACTTCCATCCGTTTTCTTAAAAATGATATAATTTTATTTTTCCTTATGGCTGAATAAAACTCAACTGTGGAATAGACTGGAGGCACAGACATGTGATCACAGCTACATGGTAGGCCGATGCAAGAGGATCTTAAGTTCAGAACATGCCTGGACAACTTAGCAGCACCTGTCTCAAAAATTTAAAGACACATTAAAGAGCTGGGTAAATAAAGCCCAATGGTTGAGCACTTGTTTGCTGTGTATGAGACCCTAAGTTGAATCCCTAGTACTTCAGAGAAGCAGAAGGAGAAGGAGCAGGTGGGAAGGAGGAGGAGGAGGAGGAGGAAG
>NW_008338209.1:25491-48917 GCF_000622305.1 Nannospalax galili | reverse complement strand
ATCTTACTGTAGTATTCATCACTTTATCAAGTAACTAAGAAAGATTATTATGTTAATGCAAACCTCCTGGATAAAGCTTAACACTCTATACAAAGTCCATTAACAGTGTGAATTAGGAAGAGGAGAGGAGGAGGAGGAGAGGAGGAGAGGAGGAGGAGGAGAGGAGGAGGAGGAAGGGGGAATAGATGAACGATGGTGACTAAGAAAGAATCAGAGATGCCCAAGTCACTACATAAGCAAACACCTAAGATAAATAAAGGAGAAAAAATGAGATAAAGAGAATTTGAAGCAACAAGAACAATAACAACAGAATTACAGGAATCAGCAAGTGCCATTCAATAGCAGCTCTAGCACCAGATGCAGCCGGGCTTGTTGTCATCTAAGCCCTCAGGAGGGGGAAAGCAAACAAACAGTCATGGATTTGAGGCTGATCTGGTCTTCATAGACCACCCAGGGCTACATATTAATATCGTCTCCCAATAACAACAATAATGATTACAATCCACATATGAACGGTCTTAAGTCTAATTCAAAGATGCAAAGGACAAAAAGAAAACTCTGTACATTTATATCTCAAACTTTTACATGTTCATTGATTGTGCGCACCCAGGACGGTTCTATATCTTGGATACTGTGAACAGAGCTGCAGTAAACATGGACGTGCAAGTGCTTTTGCATTCTGACTTCCACTCTCTTGGGCACATACCCAGGAGTAGCGCAGCTGGATCACTGTGGTTCTGCTTTGACTTTTTTTTGAGCAAACCTCCACACTGGTTTCCATGATGGCTTCCTTAGTTTTCATCCCAGGGGCAGTGTGCAAGGCTTCCTTTCCCTCCACACCCTTGCCAGCATTTCTTTTTATTGGCTTTGTTGATGTTTGTTAGCCTTTATGACCGGGGTGAGTGCACTATTGATTCATATCTTCCTGATGACTAAGCAGGTTGAAGATCTTTCACGTATTTATGATGATTTATACTTCTTTGGAAAACTGTCTATTCAATTCTCTTGTACATTTATAGATTCAGTTATTAGTTTCTTTGGTGTTTAACTTTAACCTTATATGCTTTATATCTATTTTAATGTCATCAATATCTTCTTTAATTTTATTGCTTTTAATCTTCCCTTCATTTTGGTTTGTTTGGTGGTTAATCTTTTTATCTTTTCAAAGAATTCTTTATTTCAATGACTCTGTGTTAGTCACACATTCTCCATTTCTTAACTTCGACTTTGATCATTTTTCCCCCATGTACTGATTTTAGGTTTGATTTGTTCTTGTTTCTCTAAAACCGTTATGTGCATCACTAAGTTACTTGAGTTCACCGTGCTTGTTGGTTTGTAGGTTTATAATGCATAAACATTTATGCCTATAAACTGTTTTTATAGAATCACCTTAACTGTATTCCAAAATCTAGCAAATTGTGTTCATATCCCATTTGATTCTAAATTTATTTCTGTACAGTTTCTTCAGTGACGCACTGATTATTTAAGAACATATTGTTCAAAGTCCATGCATTTTCTTAGTTTCTCTATAACTATTGATTTTGCTTTCATTCCTATAAGATCTGATAAGATTCAACAGAATTATTTCAGCTTTTCTGTATTTATTAAGACTGAACTATGGCCTAAAATGTGATTTAGTTTAAAGAAGGTTCCACGTGCTGCAATAGCATATATTCAGTGGCTGTTGAAGGGAATGTTCTGTAACCCTCTTTTACAATCATTTGCAACTTGGTGTTCTTAAACACTGAAATTTCTTTTTCTTTCTCCTTTTGGCATAGGAGCGATCCTACTTTTCTAATTACGTTTGCCTTGAAGTCTACTTGTCAGGCATGAGTGTAGCTACTTCTGCAGGTTTTCACTTTCTGCTGAACCTTAGATAACTCTCTCTCTCTCTCTCTCTCTCTGTATTTGTCAGTGAAGTGGATTTCCTGCAAACAAAATACTAGTTGGACCATGTTTTAATTTTCATCATTTATATGTATGTGTGTGCGCACAGGTGCACATGCCACAGCGATTGTGGAAGTCAGAGAACAACTTTGTGGAGTCATTTCTCTCCTTCCACTGGACACAGGTCCCAGGACTTGAACTCTGGTCACTAGGCGCGTACACAAAGGCTTTAACTGTTGAACTATGTAACCGGCCCTTGTTTTTGTTTTTCAGTTCAAGCAGATATTCTGCATCTTTGAATTAAAGAGTTAAGACAATTTGCATTTGGATAGTTATTTCTGTCATTGAGACAAGATCAAACTATGTAGCCCAGTCTAGCCTGGAACTTGCTGTGAAGACAGATCCACCTCAAACTCATGATCCTGCCATCTCCACCTCCCAGGTGCCACAGTTCTAGGCACACTCTGCTGTGCCTGGTTCAAGGAGTACTACTGGGTGGCACTTGGTGATTCCTGTGATTTTGCCGATTCAGATTATTTTCATTTCTTTTCTTACCCCTTATTCATTTTGGATGTTTGACATTTGGTGAGTTGGATGTGTTTGACTCTTCCCAAGTTGTTGTTGCTCATCGTTCCTCTCATGGCATTTGTTTCCTAAGCTTTGGTGTCTGTAACTATCTTTCTTCTTCCTCTGTGTGTAAGAATTTTTTACATGCCTTCCGGTCACAACTTGCTTTAATTTGGGCTTTTCTTGGAAATTCTTTATCTCTTCACTTCTTTTGTCTTTTTTGTAGGGAAGGGCATGAGCACAGTCCACCAGTACCACAAATGGAGGAAATCATGGGGTTCAGCACATCTGGAGTGCAATTAATGAGTCTCACCCTGGAAAAACCACCTCTGTGAGCATGGTCTCCCCTGACAGGTATCTCTCCACTGTTTGTAAAAGACATTTTTGCCAGACATAACAATCTTGATTGGCAGCTATTTACCATCAGAGCTTGAAACACATCATGCCACCCTTTCCTGCCTGTTGGAGTCTCTTCTGATGAGTTTGTCATTAGGAATCAGTGTTTTTCTCTTGAAGCTTCTAATGGTGTTTTACTGTTTTCCTGTAGTCTAAGCGTTTCCCTATAATGCAATGTGGAGAGATTCCTTTCTGGTCATGTCTATTTGAGGTTCTATTTGGGTGTCCTGAATTTGGATGTTTCTATTTTTGCCTGGATTCGGGGAAAATTCTGCTATACTGGCATTGAATGTTTCCTATGACTTAGTTTGTGTAGAAGCTTTTTTTTTTTTTGGCCTTTTTGAGACAGGGTCTCCCTGTAGCCCCAGCTGTCCTGGAACTCATTATGTAGACCAGGCTGGCCTTGAACTCACAGAGATCTGCCTGCCTCTGCCTCCCGAGTGCTGGGACTAAAGACGTGCACCACCACGCCCGGCAGAAGCTTCCTTTTTTACCTCATGGATTCTTAGGATTTGTCTTATGATCATGTTAAAGAGTTCTTGAAAAATGTGATACTTTTTCATTTTAAATGTATGTTTACTGAGAGTTTCATCATGTATATAATTCATTGTACCCCCTTCATCCCATATTACCCTCACTTATCCTCTTCCCAACAAGCCCACCCTATCTATGCCTGCCCTTGTGTCTCTTTGAGTGTGACCCACTGAGTTTAATTATAGTTGCCTGTGTGAACATGGGTGGGAGCTTATCTACGGCAGCGTGGCAACTTAAGGGCTGTACCACTGGAGAAAGTGACAGCCCTTCCCCAGCCACTATTAACTGTCTACACCCTCAGGGAAGGGTGGGGCCTCATGAGCCCTTCCCCCTTCCATATGAAATGTTGGTGGACCCAATCCTGTGCAGATCTATGTGGGCATCCACAGCTGTGATGAATTCATGAGTGCCACAGCCACATCATGTCCAGAAGACTTCTTTTCACATCTCCCCATCCTCTGGCTCTTCCATTCTTTCCATGGAAGACAGAACTCCTCTGTGGTGTTCCTTGAGCCTTGGAGGGAGTGGTAGAGATGGTCTATTTAGGGTTGAGCACTCTACCTTCTCTTATGTTGGGCACTTTGACCAGTTGGGAGTCTGTGCACTGACCCATTGACCACTCTACTGAAGCTTGTAGTCAAGTATTCAGAGGGAAGTTTGACCACGTGTCCATTTAGCAAAATGATAGTAGATGCTTCCTCTGCTCCCCCTCCAGGGTCTATGATTGCCACAGACACTAGCTTTTGATCAAGTTTGCAATAACAGACATGAGTTCCTTCCTCTGAGAGGGCCTCATATGCAGTCAGAAAGTAGTTACTTACACCCATAACATTCACGACACAGTTGCCCCAGTGGTCACATTTTGCTGGGCTGATCATTTCTGTAGCTCTTGGGGTTCGCAACCGAGTGACAGTTTGATGACTTTTCTCCCCCAGTAGCCTGTATAGCAGCACCCAGCACAATGAAAGGGATCAACAGGAAGGCAGCTTGGCTCAGGTCCAGCTGGACTTCAGGGCCACATTCACTTTTCCCCTGTTAAAGTGTGATTTCCTTTAAAAACATCTCTTCTTTATCCACCAGGAGCTTCTGCCAGCCCCACTGAAGCTTGTAGTCAAGGGCCAGGCAAGTTCTAGTTCTGGCTTGTTCCAGAGATACCCCCTGACACACACAATTTGGTTACCCAGGTGTAACTAACATCCAGGAGCTGTGTTCCTCGAGTGCACTGGAGAGTGGGTGAAGCAAAAGTCCCCTGAGTTCTGCGCTCAGTGCTTTAGGGCCCTCCGGATACTCAGCCCACAGAGGAAGCTACAGAAAGCCAATGATCTGATCTGCAAGACCCGCCGCAGAAGGCTCAGCCCTTCAGGCAGCAATCCACACATGGAAAGGAGGCAATGTTCTGGGGCCTCCAGTCTCTGCTGTCACGTGATGGGTTGTTCCTCTCCACGTGTGGCGGAGCCGTAGACCACTGCATCCATCACAGCCCATGCTGTGACTCAGCAGTGACGCAGCATGTCCACGTCTGTTCCGTCCTCTCCTCACATGGTTGATCTGTGTTCCTGCCCTTGTTCTCTTTACTAGTGATTTGCTTATTTCTCTGTATTTCTTAGTGAGAACGGCTAGAGACTCATTAACCCATTGGTCTTTCCAATGAAGCAGCTCCGTATTTTATATTTTTCTTCCAGTTTTATCAGTTTCTACTCTGTTTTTATTTCTTTTCTACTGTTTACTCTCCTTTTTCTAATGTCCAAGGATAAAAGCTGAGGTGATTCATTTCATATTTTTCTTCTCTAGTACATATGTTCTGGGCTATAAATTTCCCTCTAAGTGCTACTTTCTTTGTGCCACACCTTTGGATAAGTAGTACTTTCACTTTAAATTATTTCAAGGTATTTTCTTAAGATTATGGTGAGACTTTGTTTTAACTGTCCTATGCTCTATAGCAGTGTTGTTTAATCACTAAGGACTTTGAAACTTTACAGCTGTCTTTCTGTTATTAATATCCTAGAGCGTGCATTGTTTACACTTCCAAGTTTTTTAATACTGTATTTTTTATCTTCATTTTATGTGTGTGAGTGTATTGCCTACAGGTATGTTAAGTACAATCATGTTGTACAATGCCCATGGAAGTCAGAAGAGGACATTGGATCCCCTGGAACTGGAGTTACAGACAGATGTTAGCTGCCATGTGGTTGTTGGGAATCAAATCTGGGTCCTCTGGAAGAGCAGCCAGTACTCTTAACCGCTGAGCCAGCTCTCTAGGCCCTCTTAAGCTTTTTAAGTGAATTTTTATGAGCTGGATTGTGGTCTATCTTGCTGAAAGTCCCCTGCGATCATGAGGAAAGTATGTCGTCCACTGCTGCCAGACGAACAGACCCTGACTCCGTCTCACTGATTAATTGTGCTGTTGAGGTTAGCCACAGCCTTCGTCACTTTTACCTGATGGACTCACTCACCTGTGACAGGCGGGGCTGAGGATTTCACTGCAGCAGTGCGTTCACCTCCTTCTCCTGCAGATCTGTCTTCTTTTTTGTATATTAACATTTGTGATTAGTCACAGGCATGGTGAGGATTGCCGTGTCTTCTCAGAGACGTGTCTCTTCGTTATCACTTAATGGCTTCAATTTTAAACGAGGTAGTTCACAAGCTTTAATGAGGCAGAACAAACACCTGTTGGCAGAGTTAATGGGGTTGAAGAAATAGGAGGGGTGAAGGCCAGGGCTGGAGAGATGGCTCGGGGGTTAAGGGTCAAACTGCACTTGCAGAGGACCAGAGTTTGACTCCCAGCACAGGCTGGGCCACTGCGTGCCTCTGATGTCTACATGCATGTGCACATACACACCTGCAGAAGCATGTACACACACACACACACACACACACACACATACACAAACATACAATAAATAAAAATAAATCTTAAAAAAGAAAGAATGAATACTAACAATTGCCTTCACAAGGGCCACCAAAGTTCCTGTTAGAATGCAGGTCTGATTCCAACCCCTCAGCTGAGCCTGCTCTGCACTGACGTCAGAACAAGTCAATCCAGCTTAAATTACCCCCCAGACCCTGTACCATCTGACTCAACTACCCTCCTCTAGTGGTGCTCAGCTCCTCCAGGCCACCTGGACTCTGTCTCCCCCGTTAGCCCATCCCAGGGCCTGTACACACCCCTCCCCCTGCCAGGGACACCCATCCACTAGATGGGTGGCTCTGTAGATCTTGGCTTCCCAGCAAACCTCTTTGCTTCCCTGATGACCTCTCCCACTTCCTACTCATGCCTACCAGACGTACCTGAGACCACACTGCTGGGTCTCTGAGAGCAGTCAGATCATTCACGTCATGGTGTCATGTCGGTGCTGTGACCCAGGCCTCAGCCAATGCACTGAGTACGTAAAGTCAGTCCAGCACAGTGCCCAGGACCCCTCAGCCCATAGAGTTGGTGAGTGAGGGCCCCATGCAGAGGATGAAGAGCTCAGGGCTCCCTTCAGAGATCCCCGTTTCTCACCAGTCTGTCCACCTCCTCTCAAGGAGCCCAACTACCTCAGAGCAAGCAGGAGGAAGACTTCTCAGATCTGTGGGGGCTGAAGGCAGCATCCCCAGAGGGCTAGGGATATAGCTCAGTTGGTACAGCACTTGACTAGCATGCAGAAAGCCCTGTGTCCAATCCCCACCAGGACTTAACCCAGGCATGGTAATAGACCCCTGTAGTCCCAGCACTTGGGAGGAAGGGGCAGGAAGATCAGAAGTTCAAGGCCTTTGGAATCCTTGGGCTATGCAGCAAGTTCAAGGCCAGCCAGGAATACATGAGACTGCTCCAAAAAACCCCAAAAAGCAGCATCCCCTTAGCTGCTGAGTGGGGTCTCCTTAGCTGAGATCCCACTGTGGTGACAGCCATGCCCAAGTGAACGCCACCCTGCCCCCTCCTCACTGTCTTTGACACGAGCACAGTTCACTCTTTGCAGTGGAAGCCGTCGGCGAACTTTCTGCAGCAGGGTACTTCGTTGTATCCCAGCCCTGATCCATGCTTAAATAATTTAAAACTCAGAGCCTTCGCAGATCCCCTCAGGCTGGGCACCCTCTCGGGAAGCAGTTGGGATAAGAAGAAAGTGCCACCTCTCAACCCTGAGTTCAAGAGATGACCAGAGCTTTTAATTTAGTTTGATTGATTTAATATCCTGCATCCTGGGAGCTGAGCTCAGTGTGATCCTGGCTGCTCTCTCCCTGCTAAGCGGGAGCAGCGTGTTACAGGCTCAGAAAAATAATGACACTTTCTCTTCACAGCTCACAGTGACCAGGGACCATTTGCAGGGAGGAGTGATGGTTCCGTGATGGCCAATGTGTCACCCCAAGCTGTGCTTCTTGCAAAGTGGAGTCCTCTTCTGTGGGAACTCTACTCCTCCCTCCTCCCTAGGAGGACTGTGCTGTGTCATTTTACGGATGCATAACTGAACAGAGCTGAGGCTTAGGGATGCGTGCTGTGTGCTCGCCTAGACAGAAAGCAAATGCCTGAGACTTGGTGCTATGTGCACAGTTCTGCAGAATGGTCTTACCTCCAATGTATCTGGTGTACCCACCAGAGTTGGAGAGGAATTGTTTGTCCTTTAATGGTCTAGGAAAACCCTGAGAACCCCACTGCCTGGTGCCTTGATGGAGTTTGCAGTGAAGAAGGATGGGAAGGATTCTGAGCAGATCATGTCTGTGAGACAGTTACGAATCCATCCTAGAATCCAGTTTCTCCCATAGTAAATTTTGGTATTTTGTGCTTTTCTATAAAATTTTCATTTCACCATGAATATCAAATTTATGAGCGCAGAATTGGCTCTAAGACAATGTTGTCTCTCTGAACTGCACTGTAGCTGGGAAGGGCTGTGTCCCACCACTTCGAACCTAGACTGTCTGTGTGCTCAGCTCCCTCCAGCAGGTCTCCCTGAGCTGTGTTGGCTTTTCTCATTATTTTGAGTATTTCACTAATTTATGCCTTTAATTTTGTAATTTCTGTTCTGTGTTTTTTGTTTGGAGTGTGTGGGTAACCGTGTATTGTTTCATTGATTCTGCTAAATGTTTATGACATTTCCAGTTTCCTGTCGTTACTAAAAGAACTAGAGTGCTGATACTAAGCAGGACTCAGTGACCTCTGCCCTTCCGCTCTGTGAATGGCAGGCTAACAGAACTGTTTACACATTCACCCCACATACGTGCACACACATACATGTGTGTACACAGTCCACATACCCATACTCACACACATAATACATACACATACACACATACACACATATACACACACCTATCCACACACATACACTCACACACATGCACAGACTCACATATACTCTCACAAATATGATCACACATGCACATACATTCACACCCACTCACATACATGCACATATAGTCACACACCTACATACATACACACACATGCATACTCACACACATACACACTCACCCATATACATTTATATATACACACATGCAAATATACTCAAACTCACATACTCACACACACATATACACACTTGTACTCACATGCATACTCACACATACAGACACTCATAGAGTCACACACATACACATACACACTCACAGAAAACATATACACATATACTCACACATACACACAAACACACACACCCATACACTCGTACACATACACACACATGCACTCACATCAAACTAGCACATACCCACACTCACACACACATGCATACACTTACACACACACTCACACATACACCCATGCACTCATACACATACACACACACATGCATACACTTACACACACACACACATACCCATACACTCATACACATACACACACATGCACTCATACCACACTAGCACACACCCACACTCACACACATGCATACACTTACATACGCACACACACACCCATGCACTCATACACGTACACACACACTCACACACATGCATACACTTACACACACCCACACACCCATACATACACATACTCATACACACATGCACTCACACCACACTAGCACACACCCACATTCACACACACATGCATACACTTATACACACACACATACACTCATACACATACTCATACACACACATGCACTCACACCACACTAGCACACACCCACACTCACACACATGCACACACACACTCACGCACACGCACACACACACACTCACACACACGCACACACTTCAAGCACCTGTCTTTAAGCAACCCGCCCTCTTGGTAGCACTCTCCTCGGTTGTCCATCCACAGTCTGTAAAATATTTTATCTTCCCTTAAGAGAGATACAGTCCTCACTTTGAATCTCAGGACCAGTTTTAACTGGAGTTGATTTCTGAGATGATATAAAGACATTCTTAGGATCTTCCTCTTCCTACGACGAAGAACCCAGCTTACCGGGAGCTGCTGGAAACACTGGACCAGCAGACATCCAGCCCAGCGTCTCCCATGGGATTTGAGGAGTCGTACCCCAGACTGCAGGGGTGTGTAGCTCCTGTTCCCGGTTCCCTGCATGACTCTCATCTCTACTATGCAGACATCTTCATTAGTATTTCAAATATGTGCTCCCACTTAAAAATTACATATAAAGTTAATTTTGAATTAACTGCAAGGTTTTCCTTCTTTCTGTGCCATCACAGGCCGTTTACTGAACTCTTGATTTTATTTGTTTACTGTTATTTTGTTTAGGTATATTTACGAGTTGTCTTTCACAAAGAGCCCATAGAAGGTAAATTGATTTTCTGAAATTTTTCATGCACGAAAATCACTTTATTTTGCTCTCCAACTTGAATAATAGCTTTTTCATGGTTTAGAATTATAGAATCAGAGTGCTTTCAGACCCTTGAAGGCATTTGCTCTAGGGACGTGTGTTGATATTAAAAACTTGCCACTAATATGATTTGGTTCCTTTCTAGAAATCTCTTTTCTTGCAAAGCTAGTAAAGAGATTTTGATGGTTTCTTAATTTTTGGAGTTCTGGGACTGATCCTGACTGTATCCAAGCACTTCTATTTGTTTTGTATTCCATCATGTCTTACGGAAGAGTCTTTTTAACCTAAGCGTCATAAGCTTGCTATGTCAAACGTCGGTAGACACATTTGTGTCTTTCCACAAAGTTGAATCTATTTCACGTGACAGTAAATTCTCAAGCTTTTATCAGTTTCATTGGCTGTAACATACCAAGTAGTCTAATTCCCTTGATAGCTGGCTGTTGGCAACCAGAGGGTCTTAATATGAACTCTCAGATTATACATTATACATGTTACATTACACACACACACACACACACACACACACACACACCCCTGCACATGGACATTAAGGAACCTGGTTGGAAAGCTGCTGGAGGCTCAGCACCAAGAACAGGATCCAGCCGCAGAAGCACAGGAACATCCAGGCAAGGCGTAGGATCGGGTCCAGACCGACAGACAGGAGTCCAGTGGCTGATCAGGCAGAGCTGAGCTGAAGCCTGGGCATAGACAGGAGCTCTCTGCATGTCAGTTGGTCCCCTGATGCTCACCTCAGTGGTGGGATGACAGGTTGGTGGGGCTGTCACCTCAGAAGTGTCAGGAGTCTTCCACCTGTGGAGTCCAGGGGAACGTGCCGCACCCTTCTGGTCTTGTGGATTTCCTAGGTTCACAGACCTGGCTTTTCCTGTGGTTTAATATGTTCATATGTTCACAGCCTATGTTCATAGTCCCCAGGTGGTATCATTTTACTTGAGAATATTATTGATCCATCTGTGCTTCACAGTGGGTGCTGGACAGGTGCCACCATCTACACGCATGGAGACACAGTCATCCTGCTGCCTGTTTGCACCCACAGTGCAGCTTAGTCACCCAGGGTGAGGCCCAGCCTGAAGCCACTGTTTCCCAGGATATGGGGTCACATAGGGTGGCTTAGAGCAGGCACAGCCAGACCTCACAGTATGCCCCATGCCCTGTCAGTCCAGGGAAGCAAGGGCTCCTCCTGTGTGAGCAGTCCTGTCCCCTGAGCTCATGTTCTCTTCCTTCTTACCCTCCGTGTCAAAACCCCACTGTCTGCTCCTCCAGGGGAAGGAAGACTGCTTGCTGGGCCCCAGCCACGTGGCTGCTCAGTCCCATCGGGAAGCCTCACACGCACTCTAGACTCCCAGACCTCCAGTAGCTTCTGTGCTCTCCTATTCTTCTTAGTATACAGTCTGGGAATTTCCCTCGAATAGAATCCTAACTTAGCAGCTTCCTGAAGAGTTAGTGAGGGAGGGACAAGAGGAGACAGGCAGGAGGACACAGAGAGACAGACAGGGGGACTCGGAGAGACAGACAGACAGGAAGACACAGAGACAAAGACAGACAGGTGGACCAGAGAGACAGAGACAGACAGATACAGAGAGAAACAGACAGGTGGACCAGAGAGACAGAGACAGACAGGTGGACACACAGAGAGACAGACTGTGACAGTCAATCTTGGTTGTCAACTGGATTAGATCTGGAGTCAACTCAGAGACAAGCCTCTGGGTGTATGGGGGGTGGGAAGGGACACTTCCAGGAACTGTTAAATGAAGGAAGAAAACCCTGCCACAGAGTGGAGAGCACAGTCCAGCAGGCAGCCCAGATGTGAAAAGGTATGAGGAAAACTCGGCTTGCCGGCCTGCCTGCCTTGGCTTCTTGCTGGTGAGAGTGTTTACCCGGCCCTGGCCACCGCCAGGCCGCCACCCTTCAGCCTTCCCCCAACATTGCTGTAAGTTTAAGTGCTACAAAGAGGAGCCCAGCCTGAGCTGTGCAGCTTGGGCTGTACTGGCCCAGCCTGGGCTGCGTCTGCCCACCCTATGTGTACCACTCAGCCTCCCCGCTAGGGAGTTCCTGTTGGGCCTGCACAGAGCTGAGTCTGGATCTCTGCCTGACAGTCACATGGCTGGTCTCATCACTCTTGCCTGGAGCAGCTCTGAGAAGCCCTGTGTGCGACAGCCACTATGTGTCAGCTCTGTTGGCAGTTACATCACACATCCAGCCCCCAGAGGACATGGGTGTCCACAGTAGTCCTACTGTGTTAGTTACTTTTCTGTTGCTGTTACAGAAACACCATGACCAAGGGAACTTATAAAAAGAAGAGTTTATTTAGCTTACAGTTCCAAGGAGTGGGAGTTCATCATGGCGGGGAGATACCACAGCAAAGGTGGCTGGAGGAGGAGCAGAAGCTGAGCTCTCACACCTTCAAGCAGGCACAGGAAACAGCAAGTGACTGGGGACCTAGCAAGACTTAAGAGCTCTATAAGTCCACCCAAGTGGCATGCTTCCTCCAGCATGGCCACACATTCTAAGACCTCCCAAAACAGCGCTACCAAATGGGGACAAAATGTCTGAATACTTGGAGCCTATGGGGGACGTTCTCATTCAAACCACTACACCTACCCAAGCCCTGCCACGCATGCAGGTCTGTTGAGTGGAAACCCAGCCTGTTTGGTCTCTCCATTTGAGCAATGTGTTTTCCACGCAGTGGCCCACTCCTTGTCATCCATCCCCAGGTCTCCAAGCTTCTGCAGTCCTGCGGCCGGTTCTCAGTTGCTGAACAGTGCTCTGAGGTGGCTTCACACAGACTGGGAAGCTGGGAGGTCTAGGCTTTGGTAATCTGCATCTGGCAAGCTGGCCTCATCCTGGGGCGGGGTGTGCTATCCAGGAGCTCAAGGAGTTGGGGGTAAAGACCTGAAGGCCAAACTGACAGCTTTCTGGAGTTTTCTTTACAATGGGTGCAAATGCACACCTCCAGACCTTACCCCCTGGGTGCCCCCCCCCCCCGCCCCCGTCTCTAACACCTCTGAGTTAAGGATTAAGCTTCCATCAGAGAATTCCAGGACACACCATCAGCAGATCCCACACAGAGATCAGCCCCATCATGTGGGTGTCAGATCAGAAGCTGGGAAAGTCAGTGCAGCTTTCAGAGGTGGGGCGGGATCTGAATTCGGGCCTCTCACTCCCAAAGCCACTCACAGCCACCACTGCCTGATACTGCCTCTCCGACAAGCCAAGGCCACAGGAAGCATAAGGTTTGAAGTTCCTTCCTAAATTTTTCAAAACACTATTAAAATTTAATATTGAAAACCATTAAAAATCTTCCACAAAAATATTGTCTGTCTCAGCCCTGGGATATGTCATCCCCTCCCGACCCCGACCCCAGGCACTAGAAACAGAATCATCCTCTCTTTGAGGGAACAGATGTATCTGGCTTGTCAAGTGAAGTCAGCTAATAAAGTGCATTAAAGATGGAAGGCTTGGACCGGTGCTCTCCTTCAAGGCTGGGGCTCAGCTCTCTGGCTTCCACCCCAGCCTTGCCCCGCCCCCCGCCCACACAACGCTCCTTCATCCATGTCTGCCAGGGTTTCAACACACACAGAAGGAAACGGCCTCTGAATGCAGCTCCCTGAAGGCATCACTACTACAAATCTGTCTTAAGCAAACGCTGGAGTGTTAAGTGGGTTTTGCTAAGGAGAGGAAATGGAAGGAGAGGGATGCAGCCTTCACTCCCACGGTCTATGCTAAAGATGCTTGTTGGCCCCCAAATCCTGATGATGCAGTCAGGAAGGAAGTGATGTGGGGCTCCACAGTGAACCCTCACAGCGGACCAAAAAGACGGGGCTGTGGGCTCACTCACACCTCCATATGTTGGGGCTCTAGCCCTGGGACCTCATTGTGTCACTGCATTTTGGTACAAGCTCCTTAAAGAAGGGTTGAGCTAAAGACATCATGTGAGCGGGCACATGGCCAGTGTAATGACATTAGCACACACGGGGCTCGGGGGATGTGGGTAAAGTGCGTCCCACACAAATGTGAGGACCTGATTTTGGATCCACAGAACACAATCAGGGTTGGACATGTAACAGCAGGTGTCTACAATGCCAGCTGTCGTACAGGGAGAGGGGAGGTGGAGGCAGGGGAATCTTAGCCTGCTGACCTGGTATACGGAGAATGCATCTCCCAAAGTGGGGGTGAGGACCGAAACTTAGATTGTCGTCTGACCTCCACACGTGTGCAAGGCACGTAAGCTCCTGCATTCTCACACAAATGCACACACAAATACATCATACATGCACACACATGCATGCACACACACACACACACACACATGCATGAGCAGGCACATATAAAAGGAGAACCATACAAGGACACGGAGAAGACTGCCGTCAAGCCCAGTGGGGACCTCAGCAGGAGCCAACCCTGCACACACCGCGACCTTGGACTCTTGCACAACCTTGGACTAGCAGCCTCCTTCATTGCTGAAGTCACCTGTCACCCAGTGGCTTTGTGGCAGGTTCCAGAGTAAATGAATCCAAGGACCTCAGAGGTTGCTGCATTACAGGACCTCAGCCGCTCTCATCTGCGCTTGGTTCTCTGGATGCTAAGCCTGTCTCTAGAGGCGGTGGGCATACCCTGCTCCCACTCAGAGGATTCTGCTGTTGGCGGGCAGCCCTGCCCAGGAGGGTCTTGCTAGAAACTTCCATATCTTTCCTATTATCTTCTGGTGGGTTCACCCAGTGGGAGACGCTCCCCAGACTGTACCATGGCAGATAGCGACACAGTGACAGGGAGAGGCGGGGAGTCTGTCCCAGACACACCACTCACCGAGGAAAAACAGACTCATCTCAGGAAGCTGTGTGAAGTCCTGAGGCCATCCCGCCTGTGAGCTGTAGGAACGGGATCCCTTTGCGGCTGGCTGGGGCTCACTGGGGCTCACTGGAGACTCATGCCCGCACAGTTCCTGCATCCAGCCTCAGTGATCAGAGCAGGAAATTACAGAGTTCTCCGTGTCCCTGGCTTTGGAGACCACACAGAGCCTGGGTTCAAGCCTTTCACCATTGTCCTGGGCAGTAGATCCCACAGCAGCTGTATGTCCTTAGCCATAAGCAGTCTGGTGTGGAGTAGCACAAGCCTGGCATGGCCCCGCTGCTGTCCCAGGCACCCTTCCACCCCCTCCACCCTTCCAGCATCCCTTTTCTGAGTGACCAGCCCTCCACATACCATGGGAACCACGGAGGATAAATTGTCTATTGGAGCCTCAGAGGATCATAGTCTAGCGGTGGAAGACAGCATCCCTGCAGGAGTCACAAAGTCCCTGTCCCAGACTTTCTTCAGACTCTCCTATAAACTGTCTAAATAGCCTGAGGCCAGGGCTACAAGCCTCCCAGACATGCAGATCCCTTGCAGCCTGGAAATACTCTGATTTCCACTTCAAGGGGTCCAGCTGTCGAGAGCCGGACCCTCTCCGCCCTATCAGGACTTCCTAGCACATCCCACAGGAGGACACAGCCCTCTGGAAGACACGACCCTCTGGCCTTGTTCTAGTGGTGAGGCGGGGGCCTATGTGGGATCCCAGCCCTTGAGGACCTTAAAGAATGGCCTTGCTTGTCAGGGCCTCTGGCCACAGCATACCACCCAACCTGGCGGTCACCCCTGCTCTCTTAGCCCTATCACTTTCTGATGCACAGGGCACTCTCCTCCCCACAATCTCCCCTGTGAGGAAATAGCCCTGCCCACATCAGGAACTTGCTCTCCTCACTGGCCTCACACTGGGTTCCTAGGTCAGTTCCTGTCTTCATCAGCAGTTCCCCAGGCTGTCACTGACTCCAGGAGGACTGCCGGATCCAGCTCCCAGCAGCGTCTCAGCGTCCTGAGTGCTGAGGCAGATGATCCTCCCGTCTGTCCTCCATGGATTCTCCTGCTCTCTTGGTTCTTCCCTGTCCCTTCCCAATTTCTCCAGGTAGACACACTTCCCACCCTGCAGCCCTGCAACTCAAAACCACTTCCCTCACTCATTTCAGACCCCCGTATGCCTGTCACTCCACTGAGCAACATTCACTGCCATTTCTAACCCCTTTTTGCACCTGAGCCCTCCATCCCCAGGGTCACCTACCAGCCGTCTTCCTGAAGTTTCCTGTCCACATCAGTGCCTGTCTTTCCTTTCTGACCTGGGGACATGGGAACACGTACATCTCTATCCTAGTTAGCTTTCTGTTGCTGTCATAAAACACTGACCAAAATCAACCTGGGGAGGAAAGGGTTTATTTCATTTTACATCTCCCCAGGTCCATCATCAAGGCAAGTCAGGGCAGGAACTCAGGCAGGAACCCAGAGCAGGAGCTGAAGCAGAGACCATGGAGGAATGCTGCTTTGGCTTGCTTCCCCTGCCTTGTTCAGCTACCTTTCTTATATAGTCCAGGCCCACCTGCCCAGGGAAGGCACCACCCACAGTGGTCTAGGCCCTGCTACATCAATTAACAAGAAAATGCCTCACAGACATGCCCCACACAAGTTCTGAGGCTGCTCTGCCCAGAATCTGGCCTCCAGCCAATTGTGTGGGTCAACCTCAACTCTATCCACTTGGCCCTGGCCTTCCTGGTGTCATTTCTAATGTGTAAAATGGTGACTCATAAACCCGTTATGCTCCCTGTAAGATCGGACAGGTCAGTTCTTGTGAAAAATCTTGGAAAGGTTATTTAGTCATCTCAAGTGAGCAATTGATGTTAGACACAGTTTGAAGGACACTATTGAACCAGACGCTGCCACACTAGCCTAGGGCCCCCGCCTCCCCACCCCTCCGCTGTGTTGGACTCAGCCAGATGCCACACATCTCTCGTTTCTCTGTTTACTTCCCAATCAGCTACCAAGCTGCTTCTGGGGAAGCTGTCTGCCCCTCACCCACCTGTCAAATGGTCTCTCCTCACTTTATTTACAGGTAATTTAGACATCTCTCCACCACAGTGGAGAACTGACGGCTTCCTATGCTAACCGGATCCCAGCGCTCCAGGGCTAACACTAGGAGGAGTCTGTGTCCTGTTCAGATGCCCAAAGGGGGAAAGGCCACGGGGCACTGGCCTTCATTAGGCTGTCACTTACTACATGTAGCCTCAATGCATGCTGGGAAGAGGGGATAGCTGGCTGACTGGCTGCCTTCAGGCCTGATACAAGACACATGACACTGCTCCGAGACACAGCGACAAACCAGAAAGACGGCCACAGCCTCTGCTAGGGACCGTCAGAGAAATGCTGTCATCCTCGTCCAATGAACCACTTTGGAACACGCCTGATGTCTGACCGGCTCCATATTGATTCTCAACAGACTGAATGTGGCACTGGACAGACACAGCTGCTGTGGAGGTGGTGGGAAAATCCCATCTCCGAGGAAGGGTTGTCTCCAGCAACATCGAGGTATGCTGCAATCCCCTGCTCGGTGGGCTGGTCACTTTGACTTGGTGGCCTGTGAGCAGGAGGGCAGAATCAGGCATCATATTCCCTCTGCAAAAGTCTCCATGGTGAGCCCATGGGGGCCTGAGTCATTGTCTAGGCCCCCTGGACAGAGGAGCTGGGGACCTGGCTTGCCTCTCACTGATTCCCCAACTGGGCCAGCACCCCCAAGCAGCTCCCAGCACAGAGCAGGTTATGTATCTATTTCCTCTGAACCTGATATATTCCTTCCTGGGAGAAAACTCTTAAGACTCAACAATTAAAGGCAGCTCACAAGATCCCCCACTAGGGCTATTTAAGCAGAAACGATTGCTAAGGAGATTCTCTGATCTACTGAGAAGCCGGAAGCTGTCGTGAGCAGCTGCAAAGGCTGGTGGGCTTTCTGGTGTCACAGCTGCCTTTGAATCACCACGCTACTGTAAGTGACCCCAACAAACCCGCTGGTTCACCAAGCTAGTCTTGGGTAGAATTGTTTCTTTGGTCTGTCAGGTGCCTTTCTGGGGTGAATAGGCATTTGTTTGTGTCTCCACAGGAGACATCATACAGCAACAGGAGCTTCAGATAAGCCAGTCAGTGCCATTTGTCTGTCCATCCGTCTGTCTGTAGCCAGTGGGACCACAAGCCACCTGGAAGTGTTTCAGCAACACGAAGACTGTCAGGCCTGCTAGCTGCAGCTGGAGTCAAGTGGACATGCTGAGGGCCAGACACCCCGAGAGGAAAACCAGATGTCCCTCACTGCATAGAGCAAGGGCTAAGGGGCCGCCAACCTCAGAGCATGCTCTGCTGTTTTTGATTCAATGTTGAGGAACCCAGTCTACAACTGCAGTACCTCCAGTGACCCTGGAGTGAAACCCACAAGGGAGGAACCCATTTCATCCCGCTGCAGGATGAGGGGTGTGTCTTGCTGGTGGTAGTGTTGCGGTGAAAAGCCCTTCAAGAAAAGCCAGGGCTAGAGAGCCATGTGGTTGGTGAAGACACAACTCTCTGTGTCTGATGGATACAGAGGCATCACTGGATCAGGCTCATCAGCCCCACAGATACGTGGAATTGAAAGTTTATTGTGATGGCTGTAGAAAGTAGATTTTGCTCAAAACAATGGCAGGGGGAGAGCAGTGAACTGAGTACTTGGTACTCAGACTTTCCAACTTCCAGACCTTGCAAGGCCTTGAAAGTATGATCCCTGGGCATGAGTCTTGGTGCCCAGGTGACTACGGTCTCTCCCTGAAGGGTGATGCCTTCCCCAAGACAGTGGCACCTGGCACAGCAGACTCAGTGCAACCACCACTACAAAGCAGCCGGCATTTTCTATGCTTCAAGGTGTCAAGCACCAAGCCATGGGGAGCCAGAGAGGCGCTGTCCAAGGTACAGAGTTGAACCCATCTCATTTCAGCTTGGAAGTTTGCCGTGGCATGGCATGCAGTGGCTCCCCTTTGCCACTTCTGTCCCACTCCGTGGGATTCTGTGAGCATTCCCTGAGCCCCGGGGAGGGGGGTGGTGCTTAACATGCAGCGTGCTTCCCACCATCGCCTCATCCTGGCGGGCAATGCACTGACCTTCCCACCCGGGGGAGGTGGCTATCTTCAGAATCCTTCGTGGCCCAGTTTACTCAGAAAGTCATTTCCCCTAAGGTCAGATAAAACATTTCTGCACAATCCCTGCCGGGCTGTAACAAGAAGATATCCCCAGCCCCGTTCATGGTCGGTGAATCTCACAGATGGCAACTTGATCAAACTGCAGTGTCTGCACTAAGTCCTTATCACTCACCATCTGCAGAGGCTCTTGAAGTTTCTCCCTGGAAGACAGAACAGTAACCTCTCTTCCCTTCCTGTGTTCACCAGAGCCCAGCTCCTCTCTGGGGAGGGATCTCATCTCCTGTCCAAGTCTCACCCCTAAGCTTGGGGTGCCAAGAGGTCTCATTGGGGCGGCATCCTCTCCCTCAGGGTCATCACACTCCCCCATGGGCAGAGTTTTGCCTCAATAATTGAATCGGGTGCACCCTATCCCTCCATCCACTCTTCTCAGCAGGGTGGGAAAATGTCCCTATTTGCTTCCTTTGATACTCTTGCTTATTTGTAAACAAATGCCCCAGACAGAAGCAGGTGGGAGGTCTGGAGTTCAGAGGAGCCCAGCGTGTGTCATCAAGACATGATGGTTCTGACATGGTGGTCACTGGGGGCACACAAGGACTCTGCAGATGAAACGAGCCATCCCTTCCTGTCTGCCAATGCCTGTCTGTTCACCCTGTAAAGAATGGCCAGGTAGAGACAGACAGTTACGACGTGGCTGTGACCTCCCAAGGCTCTCTTCAGCACAAGTCAGCCACACACTGACTGACCTCTTAAATTTTCACTTATTTGCTTCCTTTGATAGTCTTGCTTATTTGTAAACAAATGCCCCAGACAGAAGCAGGTGGGAGGTCTGGAGCTCAGAGGAGCCCAGCGTGTGTCATCAAGACATGATGGTTCTGACATGGTGGTCACTGGGGGCACACAAGGACTCTGCAGATGAAACGAGCCATCCCTTCCTGTCTGCCAATGCCTGTCTGTTCACCCTGTAAAGAATGGCCAGGTAGAGACAGACAGTTACGACGTGGCTGTGACCTCCCAAGGCTCTCTTCAGCACAAGTCAGCCACACACTGACTGACCTCTTAAATTTCCACTTCATTTTTCCATTCATTGTTATTTGATTTCCAATGGCAGCATTGGAGCTCACAGGGCCAGGGAAATGGTTGTAGCCTTTTAAGAAGCTGTTTTAAAGCCCACTGGAAGTTTTAAGGACTATTTGTCTCCCAGGGACTGTGGAAATAGGTTGATAGGCTTTTTTTCTCTTCAAATCTTATTCAACCCACACAAGCCCTGAGCAGCTGTAATGACCCTGCTTTGTAGACTGGGAACTTGTGGCTTGGTGAGCTGTGAAATGCTCCTGGTCCATGCAGGTGTGGGGTCTGGGTGGTGACACGGAACCCCAAAGCTCTTGGCCCTCAGCACAGCCGTAGTCATACAGGGAGAGGACACATAATAATTAACTGAGAACACCCCCCTTGAGGTGTCCTAACGGGAACATTTGCCAGAACCCTTACAAGGCCATGGTCAGCTCTGGTCACTGCTGGGGACACCTGGTGTCACTTGGGTGGACAAAGACTCATTGGCTGCCATCATCCATGGGCTCAGGGATGAGGAACCACCTGAGACACACAGACAGGGCAGGATCAGGCACAGAGGGACCGCCAAGCCTTACTCTGTGATCATTCCCTCTCCGGACCCCTTGGGGACTGCCCTTCTCAGGAGTCTCCTGGCACTAGAGAGCCAGGGATGACCGCGGCATAACTGCTGAGCATCATGGGATGCCAAGTCTCTGCTTCATTATCTCTGTACCCGGTTCATAGCACCACCTACCAGAAAGCCATGTCCTGAGACACATGGCCCATGGTCCTGCCACTGGGAGCCGAGGGTCAACACAGATGGAAACCCGTGTTAGTCAGGGTCCTCCAGAGGGATAAAACTGACAGAATTTAGTTATCAGAAATCATCTTTACTTTGAAAATGTAAAGAAAGCTAAAGCACACTTGAAAAGCTGAGAGCCCGATAGTCACTTGGTCCATGGGGCCGGGTGCCTCGGCCCTCCCAAGCTACAGCCGAAAACCCAGAGGGTTTCCTGGTGAGCTACTGGTCCCCAGGCAATGACAGAAGCCTGGACACACTGGCTCCGATATCAGCACAGCATCAGCAGGATGAATCGGCTGGGCAGAGAGAGGGAAGGCCACACAAGCCAGTCTTTCCCCCTTTCACTTGGGGCTGCTACCAGAAGGCACTGCCCACATTAGGGTGCGTCTTCCCGTGTTAATTAAGGAAATCAGGACAGTTCTTCAGGTGAGGCTCCACACTCAGGGATTCTAATGTGGGCCAAGTTGCCTTTAAAACCAACAAGCACGCCCCTGAGGTTGAGGTTGGCCTCTGGATTCTGTGCTTAGCTGCACACACGTGCAGGTATACTCACATAAACATGCACACAACACGCCCCCCCCACACACCCAGAAAGAGAGTCTTAAACTTTGTTCTGCATATAAGAACTTCACTGAATACATAATTTGAAAATATTTTCCACCTCGAAAGTTGCTGTGCTGGCTTGTTAAGCTTGTCCTCAGAGAATCCTGCAAACCAAGCGACTTTAAACAACTACAATTTATCATCTGGAGGCCAGAAGTCTGAGCTCCAGCTGTAGGCCACTCTGGTCCTTCCAAAGCCCCGAGGGAGGGTATCTCCTGGAGTGTAGACAGCTCTCTTCACCCCAGATCCACACCTTCTTCCTCCACAGGCATCTCTGTATCCTGTCTCCCTTCTTACAGGATATCAGTGACACTGGATTAGGACCCACCCCAACGAAGTCACCTCAACTCCATGACTTGAGCAAAGACCTTGTCTCCAGATGCAGACCCGTTCTGAGGTCCTGGGGTTAGGGCCTTGATACTGGAATATGGGGGTCACAGTGTAGCACAGCCCAGATCCCTTTTCACTCCCTTAACAGTGTCTTCAACAAAGGCCCTTGATTTTGATCCAATCCCAGGTCTCACTGTTCGCCTCCGTAGTTATGCTTTGTGTGATCTCCAACAGTGGTTTCCTGTGCACCAGGGTCTCCCCAGTGCCCTGGTCTCAGAGACTTTCTCCTGCTTTTGTGTTAAAGACTTTAAAGACTTCTGATTTCGTGTTAGTGTTTGTATCTGGTTGATGCTGAGTTGCAGGCTCTCAGTTTTCCTGGGGAATGTCCTGTTGCTCTAGAAGCTTTTTGGAAAAGAGAATTTCATGTCCTCCATGGAGTTATCTCTATGATTATGTTTCTTAATTTTGCAGCACTGGGGACTGAACCCACAGCCTCAGGCCTGAGAAGCCAGCACTGTACCACTGAGCTACAGCTCCTGCCCTTGTCCTTTGCACTTTTAAGACAACAATTAGATGCCCATGCCTGTGTTGTGAGGTTCCTCTTCGGGAATCTATGACCCGCTGCTTGTCTGTGCAGTCTCATCTCTCTAATATGAGCGCCTTGATTACAGCAGCTCAGAGAGTCTGACAATCTAGGGGTGTAATTCCAGTTTTAGTGTATTTCATAAAGCTTGATTCTAATTTGTTTGGCATTTCATATAAATTTTGGGATTACCTTGTCTTACAACAATCTGTTGGTTATTTTTTCTTCTTTGACGATTCCATATATGCATGTAATGCATATTTGTATTAGCTACTTGTTTCTGTTGCTGTGATAAAACACTGTGACCAAGGGAACTTATAAAAGAAAGAGTTTATTTGTTACAGTTCCGGGGTAAGAGTCCATAATGGTGGAGGAGGGGTGGCCAGAGCAGAAAGCCCAGCGCTCACATCCTGGACCAGGCATAAGAAGCAGAGAGCAACTGGAAATCCAGAGAAGCTTAAGAACCCCCAGGGGCATGCTTCCTTCAGCAACGCCGCACCTTCTAAGAACGCCTCAAACAGTGCCACCAACTGGGGTCAAAATGCCCAAACTCTTGTAGCCTATGGGGGATGTTCTCATTCAAACCTCCACAGTATTGATCCTATTCACCCCCGACTGCTCTCCCTCACCCTCCCCTCCCACTCCTGATGAACGCTGTCCTAGTTTGTCTCTCCATTGCTGTGACAAAACACTCTGACCACTACCAACTTGGGGAGGAAAGGATTTATTTGACTTACATCTCCTGGGTCACAGTTCATCAGGGAGCCCAAGGTAAGAACTCAGGGCAGGAACCTGGAGGCAGAAGCTGGAGCACAGGCCATGGAGGAACACTGCTTACTGGCTTGCTCCCTTGGCCTGTGCTCAGCCTGCTTTCTTATGCAACA
>NW_008338209.1:20207-25439 GCF_000622305.1 Nannospalax galili | reverse complement strand
CAGACATGGCCACAGGCCAGTCCAATGGAGGCGATTCCCCAGTTGAGGCTCCCTCCACCCAGGGGTGTCAGGTTGACACTGAAGCATCCGGCACAGACACCTTCTCCCACCAGCAAACTTGCCTCTTGCTTTGTTTCCTTTTTTGTGATTCACTGAGTTTGATTACAGCTGCCTGCATGGAGGTGGGCGGGGATGTGAATTACTGGAAGGCGGGCAGCCATTCACCACTGGAGAAGGTGACTCCTCCTTCTGTCCTGTAGCCTTTCCTGGGCTGCTTTTTGACTTATCCCTGCTCCTTTAAGTAGCCCCCCCAGACACCTGTCAGTAACCCCAATAAAAACTCATTGGTTCACCAAGTTGGACTTTGGTACAGGCATTACTCTGGTCTATTGTGGGTTCCCTTTATGCTGTGAGTAGACCCCATGTGTTGCATCACCCCAAGAAAAGTCTCTTGTATAACACCCCCACAGCCATTAAGTGCCAATGGGTGACAGGGAAGGGAGGAGCTTTTGAGCCCCTCCCCCATCTGTGCTGCAGTGTTGATGGTTCGGTCTTGTGCAGGTAACAACAGCAGTTTTGTGCACATGATTACAGTATGATTACGGTGGCTTGTCAGGTCCAGCAGATGACGTTGCTCAGCTCTCCTCCCCAGCCTCCAGCTCTTATGTTTTTCCTGTCCCTCTTCTGTGTTCTCAGAGATTTGGAGATGTGAAACAGATGTCAGGTGTAGGGCTGAGCATTCAACAGTCACATATTCTCCATGCTTGGACTAGTTATGAATCTCTACATTAACTGCTACCCACTTGGCCGGGGGTAGGGGGGAGGCATGGCACTTCTCTGACCAAGGCTGAGAAGTCTGTGGATTATAAGTATAAATGTTTAGGAGGCAGTTAGATAGTGTGTCCATTTAGCAAAACAATGGTGGTAGGTTCCTCCCTAGGCCTTTAACCTTCCCACCCATGAGCTTCTGACTGGGTTTATGGTACCAGGTATGAACTTCCTCCTGTGGATCAGGCTTCCAATCTAATCAGAAAGCTATTGGTTCCCCCCATAGCAGTCATGCCACCATTGTACCAGTGGACACACCTCACCTGGAGGGTCATTACTACAGCATACAGGGTCCAGGACTGGGCAAGATCACTGATGAATTTCTCCCCTAGCCTCCTGTATAACACCTTCCAACACTACAAAAGCTGGTCAGCATGGAAGAAGTTTCCTGGTAAATTCAAGATTTCTCTATGTCCTGCCACCTGTGTGTGATGAGTTCAGCAATAGGGTCTTGCCATTCACTTCTGGTGGGAACCAAGAGCAGCAGTGATACTCTGGGCTGTTTTACTCAGGGTTATAATGCTAACTAGGGATGGTAAGAGGGAACGTCTCAGGTTTCCCCCAGTTCTAGGGAGAAATAACTATGTCTTTCATCATTAACTGGGTTTTAGTTAAAAGTTTGAGAAAAAGTCCTGTAACAGATGCACGGATTTTACTTCTCCTCCTAGATTATTTTTATTGTTGTTGTTTTTGAGACAGGGTCTCTCTGTGTAGCTGTGACTGGCCTGAAACTCAATAAGTAGACCAGGCTGGCCTCAGATTCACAGAGATCTGCCTGACTCTGGCTCCCAAGGGCCCTGTTTGAGGTTCTTATTCTGAATCAGTCTGTGTTGAGTTTTGTCACGTGCCTTTCCCACACCGAATATGTATGGCCATGTGGCATTACTTTAAAATGGCTATTATAGTTCATTATCGTGACTGGCTTTTAAAATACTGGCCTAGCTTTGAATTCCTGGAACATTAATTGTTTGTATGTTGCCAGATCCAGTAGTGTTGAGTATATTTCCACATATGGAATCAATACTGGCTTTCATCTAGTTGTGTTTCTTTTCCTTCCATTTCTCTCTGTCTTTCTCTCTCTCTGTGTGTCTGTCTGTCTGTCTGTCTGTCTCTCTCTCTCTCTCTCTCTCTGATTAGGAATCTGTATAACATTTACCTTATAAAATGAGGGAGGAAATTTTTCCTATTTTTCAGCCATATATGGTCAATGGTGTTTTCGAATATGGAGTGTGGTGCACCTGTGGGCCGCGTTGACTCGGATGTGTCAAAGGTTCATAACTCATAATCTATCCCTTAGTAGTAATAGGGCTGCTGCAATGTTTCTGTCTCATACTGGTTTCTAAAAACTTGGTCCATTTCATGTAAGGTGTGCAGTTTTGAGTTGGGAGAGCCCCTTCTTCTGACTGCACCAGTCTTCACAGGGAGCCAGCTTTGAGATCTCCCTATTCCCACGGCCTTGCTGACCTCTGCCCTTCCCCTGTGAGTTCTCCATTCGCCCTGGGATTGTCCACCCACAAGCTTCCAGGTGAGGCTAAAAGTGTTTATCCACAAACTTTCATCTTTTCTAGTACAAGCATTTGATGCCTTCAGTTCCCGTTCAGGCATCGTTCTAACTACACCCCACAAATTCTGAGATGCTTTATTTGCATTTTTACTCGGTTAAAAATGTTTCTAGTTTCCCTTAAGGTTTCCTCTTTGACCAAGAATCACCTAAGCCGTGTTGCTCGGTTTCCAGGTGCATGGAGATGCTGCTCCCGTTTAGCCTCCTGTTGCTGATTTCTAACAATTCCACTAGGATCACAAAGAAGAGTGAGTGAGACTTCCGTGATAGGTCTGCCTGAGCGAGCCGTGTGGATCTGGAAGCTTGGGACTGCCTTTCTCAAGCAGGGTGCCCTGTAAACACCAGTCAGAGGCAGAGCTCCCTAATGAGTGTGCGTCACCACCTGGCCTATGCTCTCCCAGTTCAGAATCTCCTAGACAGGAGGGTGGCGGTCCCCCACCGGCGCGTCACATCCGCATTCTCCTCTCTTCAGGTTCAGAAGCTCTTTAGTCAGAGCAGATACTTCTGACATTGCTTTGTCTCCGAGGTGACTTGATTCTTTTATCATTCCACAATGTTCTCCTTTTTCCTAGGTAAATGTGTTAGCATTGACGTCCGCTCGTCTGATAATTATATCCCCAGTCCAGGCTTTGTGATCAGTGTCCGGAATGACGGACTCTCCGTTCCTAGGCCTGCGACATGATACCTGAAGTGCGTTCCCTCTGGGTAACACAAGTCCCTCTCACGTGCACGCTCACAGCCCTGGTCTTCCTGATAGCGCATGCAGAACGTTTCACTTGCTAGAACTGGTACATTCGGACTTAGTTCTCCTCTTTACTATTTTCTGTTTTCACTTTTCAGTTTCCAGTCCTTTTGGGTCATGGGAACAGTGTCAGGTGTTAGTATTCTAAAGTAGAGCGCTTCCTGCAACATCGCTCTCTACAGATTAATTTTGAGAGCCAGCAGCAGCAGCGTACCTGGCTTCTTCAGGCCCTCAGACAGCTCACCATCAGCCAGGCACAGTCAGCATGGGACACTGTCTTCCCGAGGTCCCTGCCCAGCTCCTGTGTGATCACTGTCTTTACCCCACCTGCATGAAACCCCATCAGTGTTTTCACTCTTGATCTTCAAACATGTCAAAGAATTTAAAATTGCCCACAAGGATCTACTTTCCTCAGCACGCCCTAGGTCTCCTTGCCCAGTTCCCTCCCTCTGTCTAACGCACTTGCTTTTGGAACCCTCTTGGACCAGTTCTGCAGACCCCGAATCCTCAGGCTGCGGGATTCATTTTGTCACCCTGACTGGATTAGGAACTGCTGAGGGCGCTGGTGAGGGGCGTACTTCCAAAAGGCCTTTCCGGAGAGCACTGCCTGAGGGTGGGAGGGAAGGCTCGCTCTGAACACAGATGGCTTTAGTCTAGGGTTGGGGTCCAGGTGGGAGGGTCGGCATCCCCCTGTCTCTGTTTCCAGGTCCGGATGTGAGAAAGCAGCCCCCAGCCTCCCCCGCCCCAGCAGAGAGCGGCTCCCTCTGACACATACCAATCTGCCAGCCCAGCAGGCCCTTCCTCCCTCATTCCTTTAGGTCTCTAATCACTGACACGCTAGCTAGCTAACTGCCTTTAGCTGAGGATGGTTCCTCTTTATTCCTAAAAGAATTTCCTGTTACACATGCTTCCCAGGTTATAATTCTTCCCTCTTAGCACTTTTAAAAGCTCTGTGCCACATCCATCCAGCCTCCGTGACTGCGGGTGAGAAAACCACAGTGGCCTGCGTCCAGTCCCAGTGGACCTTCAAAGAGCCCTGTGCTACAGTGGCCCCATTTTTGTATTTATTCTCTCTGGGATTTGCTGAGCTTCTTGATTCTGTCAGTTTTCATAGTTTTTCCAAATCTGGAGAGTTTTCCACAAACATTTCTTGAACGATTTTTAATGCTTCACACTCTTTCCACCAGCTTGCTTCCTACAACACAAACCTGACCCACTTTCCCTGTGGTCCATTTTCTGGCCTCTGTCCTTACTGTGCAGATCGGGCTGTTCCTCCTGGTCTCCCCTGGTCCCGTTCTGTCCTCTGTGGTCTCCCCCTCCTGCCGCCCCTCTCTGCATGCTTTCCGTTCTGTGTGTTTTCCCAGGACATAAGGCTCAACTTTCTAGTTTTCACCTTTCATTTCAACTGTGTTTGTGACGCCTTGCTGGGGCCATTTGCTAACAGCTGCGAGAAGCCTGTGGGGTAATTCCAGCAGCTGCGTGTTCTTGGTGTCAACATCTGCTGACTGTCTTTTCCCAGGAGGACCGGGGTGGTCCTGCTGTCCCAGTGCTGTGCGATGTGTGTCTTCGTCCTGGACGCTGGGTACTGCTGAGGGAGAAGGGAGGACATAATGCTGTCTGTGCAGGGAGCTGGCCTGCTGCATCCAGCCCCATTTTCCTGATTCCTTATCTTGACTGTTAGTTTAGTTCCCAAGTCTCTCTCTTCTGTTCAGAGCTGCTCTGTGTGTCCTCCAGCGGCCAAGCAAGGATCTGCTTTTTGGTCTTTCTTTACTTAAGCATTTGGGATGTTCGACCATGGGTGTCCAACCTGCAGCCCACAGGCCCCATGTCTCCCAGAATAGCTATGAGTATGGGCCAGTACAAACTGGTAAACTCGCTTGAAACATGAGAGTTTTGTAATTATTTTGTAACTCGATTGTGCAGTTCTTTTTAAAAATTTATTTTTATTTTATGTGTCTGTCTGCATAAGCTCATCTGTCTACATAAGCTCATCTGTCAATACCACCGGAGTCCAGAAGAGGGTGTCGGATCCCCTGGAACTGGAGTTATGGGCAGTTAGCTGCCACAAGTTGTCTACTTCCACAAGTTGTCCTCTGACACC
>NW_008338209.1:17416-20021 GCF_000622305.1 Nannospalax galili | reverse complement strand
ACACAATGAATGCAACGGATTTTGATATTAAGATTTCTAAAGAAATTCTTTTCTAATTAATTTATTTGCTTTTATTTGTTTTTATTTTATGCGTATGAGGATTCTGCCTGCATGTATGTAGATGTACCCATACATGTAATGCCCACAGAGGCTAGAATAGGGTGTCAGACCCCCTAGAACTGGGGTTATAGGTGGCTGTTAGCTGCCATATGGATGCTGGAAACTGAACATGGGTCCTCTGTAAGAGCAGCCAGTGCTCTTAACTGCCGAACCATCTCTCCAGATCCAAGAAATTCTATTGGTGATAAAGAATATTAGAATGTACTTAATTTAAGCAATGCAGAGCCATTGAGAATAAGGTCCTTGCTGAGATCCTTTTTTAAAAAGGCACCATATCAAGATCAAGAAGGGAAAATGCACATGGGTGGGTGCCAGCAAGAAGGGTGTGACACAGAAAAGGGGATTAATAGAAAAGGTGCCTTGTGGTGCTCAAGGCAAAATCAACTCATTGTAGAGAAGTGGGCCTCAGGGCTGACTTCCTAACCCTTCACAGTCCAGTTTGGAGCCAATGTTCTTCTTCTGGCTGGAGCAATCTACTGGGGACATCCCTGGAATGTTCATCTTACGGGGATGTCTTTGACCCTGATTAACAAATGCAAGTAGCACTTTGTGATTACTGACTCAAAAACTTCCCCAGACTCTCCCTAGAGTAGACATTACTGTCTCCAGTAGAGAGCCCCACACATCTGTGATACAGCAGTAGGTAGAATGAAGTGGGGTTTGAACATGGGGATGAGGGTGCACCATTGGGCGGATCCGAGCCTGAGTTATGGAAGATCCACCATTTTCCCCTAGTCAAGGCATCAGGAGAGGAATGATTAGCTTCACCTGCTCCCAGAGAAGTAATGACATCACAAAGGCCACCACAACTACATGATTAGAGAGAAGGGAGGCCCTGTAGCTGTAGCAAAGCACTTTTGGAAAAAAAAGAAAAAAAGAAAAAAAACAAAAACAAAAAACACCAGAGTCTGAATTGACTGGAGGCAGTCTTCAAAGAACTGACAGGAAAATTGACTCCAGCCACATGACATTGTTCTTTTGACAGGGGAAATGTTTCTTTGAAGATGAGTTGCAGTCTGCTTGACAGTTGCATGAAAAAACACAGGAGACACTAGATCTTAGAATTAAAATTAAGTGAAGCTCACACTGGGGCAAGGTGGCACACGCCTTTAATCCTGGCAGGGGCAGGTAAATCTCTGTGAGTTCCAGGTCAGCCTGGTCTACATAGAGAGTTCCAGGCTAGCTAGAGCTACATAGTATATGGCCCTGTCAAGAATAAAGGAGGGAGGGAGGGAGGGAGGGAAGGAGGGAAGGAAGAAAGGAAGGAAGGAAGGGAAGGAGGGAAGGAAGTCACATGAAAACATGAACCCTGACTGTCAGAGTATACTGATTAATTCCTTAAAGGGCATGCCATGAGCTTAGAGTGTTTGCTATAAATGGCCACCTCAAGTGGTCAGTTCCAGGAATTCCCCAGCATCCCATGTTGCTTCTGGAAATCTCTCTCTTCTCCCTCCCTTCCTATCTGGTCCTCTCTGCCTGCCTTTTCCTGCAGGGAAAATGTGGGGCCAGATCATCTGCTGGGAAGAAGTGGCAAGGGAGCCCTCTTAGCCTGCTGCTGTGGGCTCCCATCCCCTTTCCTCTGGTTCTTTAATAACAATACCATTTATAGGGCAGATGCTATTTTCCAAGCTCTGAGCTAAGCGTTTTAGGTGTCTGGTTGTTTTAAAGTAAGAAGTTTTAGCAATTATCCCCCTAGAGGTTTGTTTTAACTTTTTTGTTGTTTTGTTTGGGGTTTTTTGGTCTTTTTGAGACAGAGTCTCACTGTAGCCCCAGCTGGCCTGGAACTCGCTATGTATAGACCAGCCTGGCCTCAAACTCAGAGATCCACTTGCTTCTACCTCCGAAGTGCTGGGATTAAAGGCATGCACCACCACACCCGGCTTGTTTTAATTTGTTTAATGCAATCTCAAACTCAACACATGCAAGTACATTATTATTATTATTATTATTACTGGTGGGGATAGCTTTTGGGGGTTTTGTGTTGTTTGCTTTTTGAGACAGGGTCTCATATATCCCAGGCTGGACTCAACTTGCTGTGAGGCCAAGGATGACCTTGAATTTCCCATCTTCCCGCCTGTACCACCGAGTGCTGTGATTACAGGGGTATGCCTCATGCGCTGTTTGTGTGGTGCCAAGGACAGAACCCAGGCCCTTGAGCATATTAGCCAAGCACTCTACCAACTGAGCTACATCCCCAGCACTCATGAATTGAGAGTGAACTGCTGACCTGATGGCCCTCACTCCTGATTATTTCACAGACTAAAGACAGTCACTTCTGTAACAAAGCCATCAGTGGCAGGAAGTCAGCAGTGATACATTACTGCCATCTAACCCACAGACCTCATCTGCAATGCTCCATATGTCCCAGTAATGTACTTTATATCAAAGAGGTCCGGTTCCAAACTCCCCGTTGCAGTTAGTGGTCATGTCTCCTTTAGTCTCCTGCAGTCTGAAGCACCTGCCACTGAAAGACTCGGTCTTTCCT
>NW_008338209.1:13047-16406 GCF_000622305.1 Nannospalax galili | reverse complement strand
AAAGAGAAAGTGAGCTAGTGAGCTGAGCACAGCCTTTATCTCTTTCCCCTTCCCGACTGTGGACAGGCTGTGACCAGTTGCTTCACAGTCCTGCCACCTTGATGGACTGGACCCCCCAGCTGTGAGCCAAAACAAACCCATCCTTGCATTGCTTTTGTCAGGGATTTTGTCACAGCAGTTAGAAAAACAGTGAATACCCCTCCCACTCCTCCTCTGTGCTGAACCCTCTCTTGAGCAGCATTCGTATTGAAGCCATGCTGTCCCAGTAAATGCCATCATGTATCTACATATCTACTATGTACCTATGTAGATCCCTGATTACTTTTCAGTTGTGTAGTGTCTACAAGTATGTCCTCTCTTCCCAGTGAGAGGCCAGGCGTCTTAGGTGAAGGGTGTGGTCTTTTCAGTCTCCTTCAGTATGTCTTGGAGCAGCAGTAATGAGTTCTTCCCAGTGAGAGGCCAGGCATCTTAGGTGAAGGGTGTGTCTTTGGTCTTCTCCACTATGCCCTACAGCAGCACATAGTGAGTTGCCTCCATAACAGCTTTCCATAAATGTGTGTTGAGGCAATGAATGCTTGCCCAGGTGTGGGCCTGTGTGTGGCTCTCAGAACATATATGCACATTCCTCCTGGATTCCCTACTCGTCTGATCTTTTATTTCCGTAGACACTCTAGAGGAGAGATCACTAGAAAGATCTTTGCTTTAAAGGTAGGAAAGCTGGGATCCAGAAAGTTTGTGTGACATAGCTAACATGACATATCTGATGGTGGCTAAACAATGGTTCAAATAACAATTCTGTCGTCTTTCTGAATGAAGAACACCACTGTATTTTCTTTTATCTTTAGCAAGTTACAGAGGTTTTTGTTACTGCTAATTGACGAACAAGTGATCTATAAAAAATTGTATTAGCAAAAAAGGAAACCATTGATGTAAAGTATAAAATTTTATAAAACTGTTAGCTGTATGAGAAATTCTAAAAATTAATAATTCAAGCTAATTATTTGTGGAAAATCTTCCCTTGAACTCACTGGCAGGAAAGAAAGTACTGTGTTTATTCCAGGAGCCAAGAGCTCTACGTGAAGAACTAGGGTGGCCAGAGGGAACCGAGGGCAATGCAGGGCTAAGGTTCACGCTCACCTCTGGTTTCTTTTTTTGTTTTTGTTTGCTTGTTTGGAGTTTGTTGTTGTTGTTGTTTGTTATTGTTTTGAGACAGGGAGACCTCCCTGTAGCCCTGGACGGCTGGAACTCACTAAGTAGAGCAGGCTGGCCTCAATCTCACAGATTCCCCTGTGTCTGTCTCCCAGTGATGAGACTAAAGACCTGTGCTACCTGCCCACCCACTTCCGGTTTCTTACTGTCTACCCTTAAGTCACTGGGTTTTTCATTCCTCCCCTTTTAGAAAGCACAAAACTATGGCTTCAATTTAGAAATGAAGTCTGTAGGATTACTTATGGAGTTAGGAAAGGACACGTCCTAAGTATAAACGGTTGCGGGCATTTCCCAGGCTTCATGCTGTTGTGCTGTGGATCCCCTTGCTGTCCACTGAAGCTTACTAGCTGTTTCTCAGAATAATATTTCTTGTTTTTCATGTAGACACTCTAGAGGAGAGATCACTAGAAAGATTTTTGCTTTAAAGGTAGGAAAGCTGGGATCCAGAAAGTTTGTGTGACATAGCTAACATGACATAGCTGATGGTGGCTAAACAATGGTTCAAATAACAATTCTGTCGTCTTTCTGAATGAAGAACACCACTGTATTTTCTTTTATCTTTAGCAAGTTACAGAGGTTTTTGTTACTGCTAATTGACGAACAAGTGATCTATAAAAAATTGTATTAGCAAAAAAGGAAACCATTGATGTAAAGTATAAAATTTTATAAAACTGTTAGCTGTATGAGAAATTCTAAAAATTAATAATTCAAGCTAATTATTTGTGGAAAATCTTCCCTTGAACTCACTGGCAGGAAAGAAAGTACTGTTTATTCCAGGAGCCAAGAGCTCTACGTGAAGAACTAGGGTGGCCAGAGGGAACTGAGGGCAATGCAGGGCTAAGGTTCACGCTCACCTCTGGTTTCTTTCTTTGTTTTTGTTTTTTTTGTTTGGAGTTTGTTGTTGTTGTTGTTTGTTATTGTTTTGAGACAGGGAGACCTCCCTGTAGCCCTGGACGGCTGGAACTCACTAAGTAGAGCAGGCTGGCCTCAATCTCACAGATTCCCCTGTGTCTGTCTCCCAGTGATGAGACTAAAGACCTGTGCTACCTGCCCACCCACTTCCGGTTTCTTACTGTCTACCCTTAAGTCACTGGGTTTTTCATTCCTCCCCTTTTAGAAAGCACAAAACTATGGCTTTAATTTAGAAATGAAGTCTGTAGGATTACTTATGGAGTTAGGAAAGGGCACGTCCTAAGTATAAACGGTTGCAGGCATTTCCCAGGCTTCATGCTGTTGTGCTGTGGATCCCCTTGCTGTCCACTGAAGCTTACTAGCTGTTTCTCAGAATAATATTTCTTGTTTTTCATGTTATGTGTATAAGTGTTTTGCGTGCAGAAAAATATTTCTAAGTGAACAATATGAAAACTGCAGAAATGTAGTTGTTGAAACATTTTAAGAACAAATGAGCTGGGCTGGAGAGATGGCTTAGCGGGTAAAGGCACCTGCCATCGACCTGATAACCTGAGTATGATTCCTGGAACCCACATGACGGAAGGAGAGAACTGACTCCCACAGGTTGTCCTCTGACCTCCACATGCATGCCATGGAGTGTGCATACACACACGCACACACAGATAAAAATGTATAAAAAGAGAGAAAGCTAGTGGGTATCAGCAACTACTATTTAAAAATGTTTTAAAAGAACAAATGAATGGCATCATAATGAACATATGCTTTTAAATTAGTGCATAGGTAATAAGATCTCATATAGGGATTAATACCTAGTAATTTCAGAGTAGTGTGTCTTGCTCTGTTCCAGCTGGCAGTAAAATACCATAACCACTATGTGGATTAAGCAGCAGTACTGAAGGCTCTAAATCCAAGGCCTTCTCTCTCTCCTCTCCTCTCCTTCTAGAGTCTCTAATCACAGAGACTGCTGCCAATTCTGTTATTTACTTATGTAGATCATAGAAGGAAATGGTAACTTTCAGGTAGAGAATAGTCAAAGTAAAGATAGGAATTTCTTTTTTCAGCCACTGTGAATTTATATTCAGGGACCCAGGCACCGGAGGTTAAAACCCCCCAATACAGGTTATGCTAGATGTTCTTATAAGCAAGCACATGGGTATAACCTGAGGGTGGTGGGAACAGTTTCTGAAGTCAGCAATTCTGCCCATAGCTGGTTCCCCAAGAAGCAGTAAGTGTGCTGA
>NW_008338209.1:8035-13007 GCF_000622305.1 Nannospalax galili | reverse complement strand
CGCCAGCCTTCTTTCTGATTTTTTTTTTTTTTTTACTGTGTTTGAATATTGGAATGTGTTTTGTCTAGCAGATAGCAGCAATCCAAATACTGAACAAAAGGGCTCCTGGGACTCGGAGAACTTCTGGCTTGATCCTTCCGTGAAAGGCCCACTGGAGACCAAGGAAGAGGATAATGGAATTCGGAAATCCCTGGACAAATTCTATGAAGCATTCGGTCACCCAGTGCTGGGATCTGGGGACCGGCTCTCTGTATCTGTCTGCCAGTGCCTGTCTCAGAAAATCACTGAACTCAGGCACCAGGAGAGCCAAAAGTATGCTCGCCTCAGTTTTCAGATGGCCAGGGTCATCTTCAGTCGTGATGGCTGCTCTGTTTTACGAAGGCGTTCCAGGAACACCTGCTTCTACCCTCTGGAGCAAGGAGGCAGCTCTGTGGAAAATGAAAAGCTGACCCCAGGACTTTCAAGAGAGATTATTCATTTCCTCTTGCAGCAGCCAGTGATGAAAGACTTCTAACTGGTGCTGGAGGTGAGAGCAGGCAGTGTGGGATGGGAAGTGCTGTTACCTGCCCCTCAGTCCCTGGGAGTCTCCTGGCAGCTGTTTGTGCTCAGCTCAAAGCTGCATGCTTTGCAGAGAGAGGTTTGAACCTGCGACTTGTTCCTGGAACCAGTCTGCCCTCAGGGCTGTGGCCACTCCACCTCCCATACCCCACGATTCACCTTGATCAAGGCTGCTACTGACCAGAGGGTTAGGAGTCCAGCCCAGCTTCCTTTCCTACATCTGTGCTCTGGGGCTCTCTCCTGGGGACCAGGCCAAGGCTGGGACTTGGCAGGAAATTGTTTCCTTGTTCAGTTTCCTCCCTTCCCCCTCCTCCTCCTCCCCCTCACCTCCTGGTGTCTCTGGGGCCTTTCCTTAATAAATCTCTTATATCTGCATCCTTGAGTCAGTCTACTCCTGGGAGAACAAGCCTAAGCCTTCTGGGAGATGAGTGTTTTGAGGATATAAAGCTGAATTAAGGAAAATTATACAGAGTTGTAAATGGAGACCATGTGATTGAAAACATAGGTCCTAAAATAATGTAAAGATTTAAATACAGCCCCAAACAGTACATCATACCTTAATCATACCTTTGGCTCCTCTCCAAAGCTAGAATTCTCTGTTATATTCACAGTGGGGAAGGAACATTTGGACCATCTACAACAGCTAATCTTCACACGTGTAGGGTTTCGTCATCTCCACTAGACCACAGTGTGAAAGAGGGAGAGAACAAGCTGCACACCCAGGGTATGCAATCATAACCCCACCCTGCCAGGCAGCAGCATGCGGCCTTGGCAGTTTGTGCTTGAACAGAATAAGGAATGCTTTGCCCAGGAAGGGTCTTCCCACCCCTTGTCACTTGTGTTCTCTATCTACGGCCAGCCCGCTGTCATCCTTCATCCTCTTCACCCTGCCTGCCCTTGCCTCCAACGTGAGTTCCAGTGCCAGTGCTTGCCCAGAGCAGGCTTTTGCTGCCACCTGCCCTGTCCTCCAGGCGGGTGCCTGGCCTTGCCAGCGAACTCTTTAAATAGCCGGTACAGGTTTGCACTGGCAGATGCTCCACCCTGCAGGCTGTATCCTGAACCCCAGTTTGAGAATTACATCACCAGCCACCAGGTGCTCTGAAACAGTAACTGGACACCTCACATGATTCTTCAAGCGAATCACATCGGTAGAAACAGTTCTGTCACTTGTTTGGAGGGTTAGGGAAAGCTGGCAACACTGTGCAATTAGATTCTGAGAAACTCCAGGTGAAGTTTAATTGACATAACACTCCAAAAGCTTTCCAGAAAGTGGATTATGCAAACGGGGAGCCTTCAAGTGCACATTAGGTCAGTGCACATCTCAGCAAGGCCTCCTGGTGACTCTTGGATGAGAGAAAAGTCTTGAAGGAAGCAGTAACACACTCAGACTTCCAGTTTCAGAGGTCAGAGGTAAGAAACTTCTACAGCGAAAGGTCCAGGCACCTGTGGAAGGGGTCCCACGTGGCAGGAAATGAGGGACAGCGGACCTGCAGAGGTACTGGAAAATACAGCTCCAGCTTCCTCTGGAGCAGTCATCTGCCTCTCTTTGCTAGCCAATCGTCCATCAAATGATCTCGAAACTGATAGGATTTCAGATCCAGAGCCTGCAAGTGAAATTTTGAAGGGTGCTAGCTTTATTGATTTTAATGTGAAGCACATTAGTAGACACCGTGAAGAATGTTGTCCCTTAGGGTTATTCCACCACTGAAATAGTTGCCGTTAGTCTCCATGGCTACCGACAGAGGGAATCCAGGTTATTCTAGACTCATTTTAAAAGAACAAATGCAGCTGGGTATGGTGGCTTACGTCTTTAATCCCATCACTTGGGAGGCAGAGGTAGATGGATCTCTAAGTTCAAGGCCAGCCTGGTCTACATAGTGAGTTCCAGGCCAGCTGGGGCTACAGGGAGACCCTATTTCCAAAAAAAAGACAAATGCAAGCTATTTGAATATTTATATCGGAAGTAGCAGCTTCTATTTTGAAGGGAGATTTTACTATCAGAAAATGTCTCAACTTCTCTGCTCTCAGTACCGAAGGTGCGGAGCAATAGGTAGATTAGAAAGCTGACTGACAACTCAGAGCCAGAGTTACCTTGGGCTACAGTGGAGTGTGGTGTGTTTACTTGCATCTGAGTAAGTGTTTGTGACAGGTCAGTACAAGATATTTGATTCTCAGCGATCCTGCCCCTTAATTTGATCTCTGTAAGGATAGGATAGCATTTTCCATTTATCTCTGTGAACCTTTAAAGACGTAAGATAAGGACTCGCAGCCCTGGCCTTTGGCGGCATTTCTGTTTCAGCACTGCAAATAAGTCTTATCATCTCATGAACCTTGTAAGTGGACTGTGATATCATCTGTGGCCTTTTGCAGAACCGCAGGGCCTTTGTGAGAGTACATTTGTTTGCGGAAACATCAGACCCTGTTTCTTTGCATGACTTGTCCTCTGGCTTGACCCCAGGACCTTGCACTCTTCTACTAAGTACAGGCCAGCCTTTTCTACTATCCATTTTAGGGTATATGTATCAAATCCTACTACAGTAATGAACACAAAAACAATACAGCAACTCTCTTAACGCTTGTAAAGGGTTTTTGTTGTTTTTTTGTTGTTTTTTTTAACACCACATTGGACATATAATTACATGTACAAGTACTTACATCATATAAGTCAACATCTCACTATCACTGATCTTCGCTAATGGGACCCACCTGCACAACCAGCGTCCACCCTGAGCTACAGGTGTCCTAGCCAGCCCAGTGGCACCTTCCCCATGGAGAGCTTGGTCTGCAGCACTGATGAGAACAGTTTGCTAGCCAGTTCTCTCAAGGTGCTGGCAGCACACAAAATGGGCACACACATGGACAGTGTTTGTTTTAATTGCTAATCTATTAAATTCAATATGCTAGGAAAGTATTATATCTAATTTATACTTTTACATACTGTGTGGGTGAGATATATATATATATGTGTGTGTGTGTGTGTTTTTGAGACAGGGTCTCCCTGTAGTCCCAGCTGACCTGAACTCACTATGTAGACCAGGCTGGCCTTGAACTCACAATGATCTGCCTGCCTCTGCCTCCCGAGTGCTGGGATTAAAGGCATGCACCACCACGCCCAGCTGGAGCTTTATTTTAAAACGTAAAAGTAAAAAATTAATAATAGAGGTGACATACAGTACAGATGCATCAAAAAGTATAAATGTGGTGCCTCAAAATGACTGAAGCTGAGGATGCTGTGGAAAAGACGGGCCATTCTACCCTGTAGTTGCTTACAGTCCCTCCCATGGAATAGTGCTGAAAACTTCCATGGGTTAGCTGGTATCTCTTTGCCTTTTTTTACTCTGAAGCCCTAGTCAAAAGTCTTTAAAAAAAAAAAAAGTATGCATGAATGGTCAGAAAAATTAAAAGATTAGCCTTTCTGGGTGTGGTAGCACGTGCCTTTAATCCCAGTACCCAGGAGGCAGAGGCAGGCAGATCTGAGATGGAGGCCAACCTGGTCTACATAGTGAGTTCCAGGCCAGCTGGAGCTACAGTGAGACCCTATCTCAAAAAATAAAACAATGCCAGGCAAGGTAATGCATGCTTTTAATCCCAGCACTCAGGAGGCAGAGGCAGAGGCAGGTGGATCTGTGTAAGATCAAGGCTAGTCTGGTCTACATAGTGAATTCCAGGCCAGCTGGGGCTACAGGAGACCCTGTCTCAAAAAGACCAACCAGCCAACCTACTAACCAACAAACAAAAACAAAACAAAAAAGACTAGCCTTATCAAATAGAACTTTTTTGTTTTTAAAAAAATTTATTATTTTTAATTTATGTGTATAAGTGTATTGCCTGCATGTATATAAGTGCATCCATGTCATGCAACGCCCACAGAGATCAGAAGAGGGCCCTGGATCCCCTGGAACTTGAGTTACAGTTACCGATGGTGGTTAGCCGCCATGTGGGTGCTAGGAACGGAACCTCGGTCCTCTGTAAAAGCAGCCACTGCTCTTTATTGCTGAGCCATCTCTCCAGCCTCTTTGGTTGTTTTGGGTTTTTTGTTTTTGTTTTCAGATAGAATCTAACACAGTGAGGGCCTAGTCTGCCTCAGACTCACAGAGATCTGCCTACCTTTGCCTCCCAAGTGCTAGGATTAAAGGCATGTACCACCATACCCAGCCTCAAATAGAAGAACATTTCTAAGTCTAGTGATTGAAGCAGCAACAACGTAGAAATAGATACATCAAAGGAAAAGAGTTTGGTCCTCAAATACATATAAATAGATGTGGAAATTAAATATATGATCAAGGTGGCATTTCAAATCAGATAGGGCTGGGAATGTAGTTTGGTGGTATATCATTTACTCAGCATGCATGAGGTCCTGTGTTCATCCTTACTAGCACAGGAAAAAAAAAAAAAAAGAAGCCAGGAAAATCAA
>NW_008338209.1:5348-7693 GCF_000622305.1 Nannospalax galili | reverse complement strand
AAAAAAAAAAATGAGTCAGGCAAAGTCAGAGCTGTCAGCAATCGTCTTGGAGTCACTGACTCCTAACTCTGAGGGAGGGAGAGCCTGGACTCGCCCTCTCACTTCTCATGTCAAATGTATTCTTGATGGGCTTAAGATTTCAAGGTAAACAAAAAATCCTAAAAATGCTTGAAAAAGTGAGTTGCATACATATATATAACTCATATATATATATATATATAGAAAGAGTACACAAACACATATGGATCGAGAGGTATCGTGGAATGAGAAAATCTTCCCAAGAATTGTTTAAAAGAAAAGAAAATTCCTAAAAATCATACAGAAAATTTTGGATGAAAAAAATTTTTTATGAAAATGCCTAAAAACATAAGACTTCTGGGCCAGCAAGATGGCTCAGTGGGACAACCTGTGCTTAGTCCCCAAGACCCTCATGGTCGAGAGACCTGATTCCAACAAGTGCTCCTCTGATCTCCACATTAGTTCCATAGTGCATATTCACACAAATAATAAATAAATTTTATTTTTTATTGTTATTTCATGTGTATGGGAATTTTGCCTGTGTGTAAGTGCACCTGTACATGCTGACAGAGGCCAGAGAGTGTCAGATACTCTGGAACTGGAATTATGGATGGCCATTAGCCACCATGTGGGTGCTGGGAACTGAACCTGGGTCCAAGAAAAGCCAGAGCTCTTAACTGCCGAACCACCTCTCCAGCCTCCAGGATGCTGCCCTTCCCCTCTCCAGGATGCTGCCCTTCCCCTCTCCAGGATGCTGCCCTTCCCCTCTCCAGGATGCTGCCCTTCCAGCCTCATGGCTGTTCTACATGCAGCTACATTTACCTGCAGATTCCTCCCTGAGACGTCCCTTTCCAGACCATTCCTTCTACACTTCCTTTCACCTCCTTTTGCCACTGAGAGAGCCTTCCTTTATTTTAAAATTTACTTTTAAAAATATTTCATTTTAATTTTATGTGTATATTTTGCCTGCATGTGTGTAACTAAGTACACCCATGTCATCAGAAGAGGGTGCTGGATCCCTTGAAACTGGAATTATGAACAGTTGTTAGCCACCATGCGGGTGCTGGGAACCAAACCCCGGTCCTCTGCAACAGGAGCCAGTGCTCTTAACTGCTGAGCCATCTCTCCATCCCCTCTCTATGTGTTTTAATAGGCATGGGAGAAACTACATCCATAGATGAGACTTTCTCAACACTACAGTTGTAGCCTAGTTCATTCCTTCATTTGTAGTTAAGACAATGATGTAGGTTCCAGTTTCCAATTCAAACTCCGAGTGCTAGGGTCAAGCAGTCTCCCCTGCTCATGAGCATCCTGGAGTTTCTGCACGTTAACCAAAGTTCAAATTTAGTTGGACAAGAAGTGCATTTTATACCCTTTTAGTTTGGTTGGGTTCAGTACATTGGGTGGACTGTCCAGATGGCTGAAGAAGGTCTTGCTTCTCATAAAAACACTTTTGTTCACAAGGATTCAGTGAGCATGTCTGCTCCAAAGTACCTGCAATGCCAAGTACCTCAGAGGCACAGTGGAGCCTCCATGTCCTCAGTTGGAAAGAAAGTGAATACAAAACTCTCGGCTGGTACAGATGGGTAAAAGCACAGACTTGGGCTCTGAGAGTGTCAGTACCGAGGGGGACACAGGAAGCTCCAAGCCCTTGTTCCCTTATAGAGATAGGGACTCAACAATATGAAAACTTGTCTTTGTTGGACTGCTAGAAATTAATTAAATGTCATGTTAGGGAAACACAAAGCACAGAACAGCCACATGGTTATATGTAGAAATGTTTGTTGCATTTGCATCCAAAGCCCCATCAGACCCCTCCCTGGCACGCTGTAGTGTGATTTGGAAAGAATGGCTAAGCAACTCTCCAGTCTCATCCACGTGAAGGAAAGAAGTGGAATACACGCCCCGCGTGGGGGCCACGCAAGGATGAGCTTTCTGTCTCAAACAACTCAAAATACTGAGAAGAGCAGATCGGTCAGGGACAATCAGATAGAAGGACAGTATCAGGGCTTGTTCCAGCACCAAAGATAATATAGTACCGCGGACAGACACCAGGCAGGAGAGGTCACAAGGGCTGCAGAGAAACAGCATAATTAGCATTCTTCAAGTAGAAAACTACACGCACATAAGCCCACCGTAGACACATAAGCCAGAGCAGGCTTAAGGAGCAGTCTCTAACCTGGTTGACTGATGAAGGTCTTCCCCTAAACAGCCATTCCATAAAGACTGGGACAAGCTGTTTTTATTGGGGATATAGCTCAGCTGATAGCCTGCTTGCTTAGTATGTCTGAATCCCTCGGTTGGAGCCTAAGTACTACATGAATCAA
>NW_008338209.1:0-1183 GCF_000622305.1 Nannospalax galili | reverse complement strand
ATTGACTGCATGTATGTAAGTGCACCTGTGTCATGCAATGTCTGTGGAGGTCAGAAGAGGGCATCAGATCCCCTGGACCTGGAGTTATGAATGGTTGTTAGCTGCCATGTGGGTGCTGGGAACCAAACCCCGGTCCTCTGCAACAGGACAGCAGCTGGTGCTCTTAACTGCTGAGCCATCTCTCCAGCCCCTGAAATTCCGTTTGTTGCCTCCCACAGCACATGAACTTCACCTGCATTACTTTAGCGTGCCGTATGGATGTAATAAGACAGCATGTGATTTGGATGTCTCACAGACCAACCAAAAGAACATGAACTCTGTTCACCATGCCTAGCATACCCCATCCAGAAAACAGCAGTGCTCAACCATTTCAGTTTATCAGACAAGATGCACAAACATGTTCTTATGCTTTGGAGATGTACGGTAAGAGTTTATGTGTAAAATATCAGAACGTAAGCGAATTTGAGCAGCCTCATCTGCATGTTGGTGGTTTGTGTAGACCCAAATCAACACCAGATCAGCTCGCCTTCTGTGCCTCTGCACTCAGCATGCTTGTTTATTGCTTTCCCATTTCCTTAGTCACTTCCCAGTACCTGGCTCTCTCAGACTCTACTTTCTTCCATGGTGAAATCACCTTTCCTGTGTACTGAAGAGCTCACCCACACAAGCAAGTTCACGCTGGCCGTCTGAATCATGCCCCTTTTGGCATAACCCATTCCCTCGGCAAATATGTTTGTGGGCTACAGCAGGCCAGTCTGCTTATTTGAAATTGCACCACACCAACCTCATTTTCATTGCTTTTTGCCTTGAGTCCTTGAGAACTGTGCTTCAGAGAATAATTTTTACCAAGAACTCTCCAGATCCCTCCAAGCAAATCTCCACCTGCTGCCTCTGTGGGTAGTGCACTCAAGACTCAAGATTCAGTACCCTTGCCCGCTCCCTGATTTCTTCAGCATTGGGCCTTACAGCCATGCCTGGAGCTCCCTGAATTATTTCAGGAGACTAATTCATGTGTATTAAAACTGTGACAGTCAGTTAAACCATTTACAAAGGAAAGGGGATAGGCCATTACTTTGGCCCAACTGTGTCTAAAAATTATAGATCACTGACATTCTAGTGACATGATTCTCTAGCACCCAGCTCAGATGTGTTGCCTATGATGGATGGGGTTTTTCATTTGCTA
>NW_008338208.1:0-290 GCF_000622305.1 Nannospalax galili | reverse complement strand
CTTCTCACATACACCTGATCTCCAATCTGGTAGGAGTGGGGCGTTTGTGGGTTTTCAGGCCGGTAGACATCAGCCAAGGGCTTCCAAACCTGGTTTTGGATGATCTGAAGGGCTTGGAGTCTTGTTTTTAAGCTAGGGTTATCAAAGGAAGAGGGCAAGGGGGACAGAGTTACATTGAGAACAGGAGGTGGTCCTCCAAAAAGGATTTTGTAGGGGGTTAGACTGTGCATGGCAGGAGTAGGAGTATTTCTAGCTCGAAATAGAGCTAGAGGTAGGAGCTGCACCCAGTC
>NW_008338207.1:0-274 GCF_000622305.1 Nannospalax galili | reverse complement strand
CACATGTGCCATTATTTTGCTCCAATGTGCCATCACAATATTACAATATAATTTCTCAGTGTTCCATTGGAACATCACAGTGATCCAATGTGACAACACAAATTTCCAATGTGATATCACAATGCTCCATTGTGACATCATAATGCTCCATGGTGCCCTCACAATGTTGTAATAGATGTCACATTGTTGCATTGTGATATCACAATGTTCCAATGTGCCAAAACTATCGCCACATGTGCCGATATATTGGTACAGTGTGCCATCATAATCTTAC
>NW_008338206.1:0-585 GCF_000622305.1 Nannospalax galili | reverse complement strand
AGTGCAGCTTTTACGAAAAGGAGGGATTAAACTAAAAGCTGAGACTGTAGAGAAATTTCTAGATACTGTTTCAATAGAAGCACCTTGGTTTTTGGAAGAAGGATACATTAATGGTCCTCAGTGGGAGCACCTCGGGAGAGATCTACAGAGTGCTGATGCCACAGGCCTGCTTCCTCTGGGTAAAATCATATTTGTTAGATAAAACTGGAAAGTACCAGGATGATATTGTGCCAGGCACTGGAGGAAATGAAAGAGGCAATGTTGTACCAGAGCAGTCAGAGCCTCCAAGGTCTGAGAGAAAAGACAGAAACGGAGGAGGAAGATCTCTATGATGAAGAGGGAGAGTTAGCTAGTCTCTTCTCAAAGGTAGATATGACACAGGAAGAGCCTCCTGATCCATCTGCTCCTCCCTTACCTACACTGCCCCCTTATGGGGATGGAGGAAAAAACACTGGGGGACGCAGCCAGCATGCCCGAGTGTGGGCTAAAATGCCTCCACAAGCAGGAGCATTTCTGGTGTTTGCAGACACCAATAATCAAAGATATCATGAGCAACTGGATTGGAAGGTGATACAAAGGTTAAAA
>NW_008338205.1:0-263 GCF_000622305.1 Nannospalax galili | reverse complement strand
TATAGACAAGGCATAATGGTGGACATGGAGGAGTATACTGCAGCCCTTACCTGTGACAGTCCAGTAAGCTCATCACCAGAGTACTCTTACCCGACCTTACAATAGTGTTTCTAGAGTGACACAAATGGGTGTCTGTAGACAGTCCTCGTCCTGCCTTTGAACTAAGAAGAATCATCTCCATGTCTACCTCTCTCAGGCAACCCTCCCTTTCAATTTTTGGTGCCAGATGATTTCCCATGATCATTAGTTAAATTTGCTATCAA
>NW_008338204.1:68316-78663 GCF_000622305.1 Nannospalax galili | reverse complement strand
AAAATATACTCTTTCATACAGACTCATTTTTAATGCTACTAACACTTAGATTCTGCACATGCATCTCTAATCTCAATGTATATGATTATTACTACTCACAGTTGGTTGCAGTCTGAGATCCTTGGCACCTGACCATGGATAAAAATCCATTAGCTAAATTTCAATGGTAATGTGTTTCACCTCTACTAATTAACATGGAGCAAATTTTTATGCTTTTTCCTCAAATATAACTGATTTTTTAATTTGTTGATTACTTTTGTGTGTGTATTTCATACAGAACATCCCAAACAATCTTATTCAGTTATATATCCACATCCCAAATGGCACCCTCCCATAGTCTCTCCACTGCCACACTGTCGCCCACATACTCTGTAGTCCCTGTTACTGTCCACTGTGTCGTCGGTGCCCCCAGCCGTTCTCCAGTGTTTGTTCATCCACTGAATCTAGTCAGTCTATCTAGAGCTCCTTGTTTTAAGATCAGCTCTTCCTCAACTATCTGCAGTCAGTTTCCAATATTCCTTTAGATAAGATTGGAGTCTGCTGTTCAACTTCCCAGTTCTATGCTGGGTTACTGACTGGAAGTCTCTTGGGCCACCCTGACCAACAACTCAAAGGAAGGTATCTCCTGTCTGGCACTGTTTCTTATTATGTAGCCTTTAGCTATACACATGGACTCTTAATTATATTGATCCCTTTAATCTTTGGTTATACTTTCCTTTTGTGCGTTTAAGACTATACAGTTGGCCCAGATAAACCAATTTATTTTTACTCTTAAGGTCATTTGAGGATCTGTTCCTCAGGGATCACATGGACTTGGGAGGAGCCCCTGGATCCTTTCTTTTACCAGTTCCATCTATTTGTAGATAAGTCAGAGGTCCTGCAGGACCATGGCTGGCTTCACTTGAAAACACGGAGGAAATGTTTCCTCTCTGTTTACCCTCTTCTTTGTAGCCTGGACACTGGTTCAAGTCCATTTGGTGGAGTCTCCATGGCCTCCATGATCAAGAGGACAGGTGACACCCCACAGTTATAGGGCATTTTGAGAGATGCTCATAGTCTTCTGGAGCTTAATTCACCTAGGCGGGCAAGGAGCAAAAATTGTCCTTTATGTCCCTCTGACCAAATTAGCATAGGCCTAAAAGTATGGCTGTTAGACATCCAAGAAGGTTAGTTCCACAAGCCTGGTACATTTAATTACCATGTGCTATGTAGATAAAGCTTGGGCAAAGACCAAAAATTCTCAGATAAACCTTGCCAAGACATATATTATATTCCTTGCGCTAGTTGTATGTATACTTTGTTGGTAGGTTGTTTGATTAATATGGTTCCCTCTGGTTTTTAAAATTAGCTAGGCATTGTTTATCTCTTGTGTTGTCTAACCTTTCCACCATGGTTTCCCCATTTAAAGTTCCCCAGTCTTTTCCATTTCTCCCTTAATAATACCCTTCTCCTGTGGTCCCATGTCTCTTGAGCTCCTTCTTTCCCTTTAACCCCAAGATTCCTTGTATAAACCTCTCTCCCCCCTCCCCTTAAAATAACCACAATTTTATCAACATCTCCCTTATTAATGCCTGTTTCCTACTATTCTCATTCAGATTCTTTCTTTTCCTTTACCTCCCTGGTTCCTTTTCATTATTCTGGTTGCTGTTGTTATGTCTAGATACATACTCACTTATAAGAATTTGGTGCTAAGATCCACATATGAGGGAGAACATACATCTTTCTTTTTTCTGAGCCTGTGTTACTGCACTTAGTATAACAGTTTCTAGTTCCATCCATTTGCCTGCAATTTTCACAATTTCATCTTTCTTTACTGCTGAGTGAAACTCCATCAAATAAATGAACCGCATTTTCATTATCCACTTGTCAGTTGACGGACACTTAGGTTGCTTCCATCTCTTAACTACTGTGAGAAGAGCAGCAGCAAACATGGATGTATAAGTGTCCCTGCAATAGGATGAGTTCTTTGGTTATATGCCAAGGAACATTATAACTGGATCAAATTTTAGCTTCATTTGTAGTTTTTAAGAGTTCTCCACACTGCTTTCCATAAGGGTTGAACAAGTTTTCAGTCCCATGAGCAGTGAATGAGCAGTCCCTTTTCCCCACATTCTCTCTAACATTTGGTATCATTTGTTCTCTTGACCAAACCACTCTGACTGGGGTAAAATGAAATCTTAAAGTGGTTTTAATTGGCATTTCCCTAATTACTAATGATGTTGAACACCTTTTAAGATGCTTCTTTGACATCTTTATGTCTTTTGAGAACTCTCTGTTCAGCTCCTTAGTCCATCTTTTAACTGGGTTACTTCCTTCATTGATTCTTTGTTTTCTGAGTTCATTATATATTCTGGATGTTAAACCTCTGTCAGATGTGTTGCTGGTGAAGATCTCCTCCCATTCTGTGGTTTCTCACTTCACTCCCTTGGTTCCCTCCTTTGATGTACAGAAGCTTTTTAGTTTAATGAGGTCCCATTTGTTGATTCTTTACCTTGTTTCCTGAGCAATTGATGTCTGATTTCGACAATCCTTTCCTGTACTTATATCTTGTAGGTTTTTGCCAATGTTTTCTTCTAACTGTTTCAGTGTTTGCATCACATTGAGGTCTTTGGTCCATTTGGAGTTGACTTTTGTGCAGGGTGGTAGGTATGGGACTAATTTCCTTCAGGTGGCTGAAATTGCATGTACTCAAATTTGGGTCTTCAATTTTGTTCCATTGATCTACAGTTCAATTTTTGTGCCAGTACAATATTGTTTTTATGACTATAGTTCTCTAATACAGTTTAATAACTGGTATAGTAGTCCCCTCAGCATTGCTCTTAGTGCTCAGGGTTGCTTTGGCTATTCGAGGTCTTTTGTGCTTCCATATGAATCTTAGGATGTTTTTTTCCAACTCTGTGAAGAATGTCATGGACATTTTGATTGGCATTGCACTGAACCTATAAATAGCTTTTGGTAGGATGGTCATTTTCACAATATTAATTCTTCCAATCCATAAGAATGGGAAGTCTTTCCATCTTCTGATGTCTTCCTCAATCTCTTTCTTTAAGGATTTAAAATTTTCATTGTTGAGGTCTATAGTGTCTTTGGTCAGGTTTATTCTGAGGTTTTTGTTTTTTTTTTTTTTTTTTTTGCAGCTATCGTGAAAGGGAGTGTTTCCATGTACTCTTTGTCTAATTGCTTGTCATTGGTATATGAAAATGCTACAGACTTTTTAGATTAATTTTGTAACCTGCCGTTTTATTGAACGTGTTAATAATTTCTACAAGTTTTCTGGTAGAATTTTTGGCATCTCTTAGATATAATATCATATTGTCTTCAAAAAGGGATAATTTGATCTCTTCTTTTCCAATTATTACTCCTTTAATTTCCTGCTCTTGCAAGAATTTCAAGCACTGTGTTAAAGAGAAGTGGAGATAGTGGACAGCCTTGTCTGGTTCCTGATTTCAATGGCAATGGTTCCAGTTTTTCTCCACTTAGAATGATGTTTTCTGAAGGTTTGTGGTATATGGCTTTATGTTGAGGTATGTCCCCTCAAGTCAAATTCCCTCTAGGACTTTGAACATAAAAGCATGTTGAATTTTGTCAGTGGCCTTCTCTGCATCTATTGAGATGACCGTATGGTCTTGTCTTTGAGCCCATTTATATGATTTATGACATTTATTGACTTACATGCATTGAACCATCCCCGCATCTCTGGAATAAAGCCGACTTGATCATGGTGGATGAACTTTGTGATATGTGTCTGTATGCGTTTTGCAAGTATTTTGTTGAGCATTTTTGCATCTATGTTCATTAAGGATATGGGTCTATAGTTTTCTTTTTTGGTTGTATCTTTACCTTTGGTATTACAGTGATGCTGGCATCATAGAAGGAATTCGGAAGTTCTCCCTCCATTTCTATCTTTTTGAATAAGTTAAGGATTACTGTTTCAATTTTCTTATGTCTTATGGGTCTGGTGAAGCTGTAGATCTCTTCTTCATTCAGTTTTGGTGGTTCCCATGCTTTCAGATACCCGTCCATTTCTTTTAGGTTTTCACATTTAGTAGCGTATAATTTTATTTTTTTTGTCTTTTTGAGACAGGGTCTCCCTGTAGTCCCAGCTGCCCTGAACTCACTATGTAGACCAGGCTGGCCTTGAGCTCATAATGATCCGCCTGCTTCTGCCTCCCGAGTGCTGGGATTAATGGCATGCGACACCACACCCAGCTGGTTTGCCTATAATTTTTAAAAGTATTCCCTTATAATGTTCTGTATGTTTTTTGGTGTCTGTCATGATGTTTCCCCTTTCATCTCTGGTTTTGTTGATTTGGAGGTGCTCTTTCTTTCTTTTGGTTAACAAGGCTAGTGGTCTGTCAATCTTGTTTATCATTTCAAAGAACCAGCTCTTGGATTCATTTCTTCTTTGTATTGTTTTCTTTGTTTCTATTTCATTAATTTCTGCTCTGATTTTTGTTATTTCTCCTTGTCTGCTGGGTTTGGGTTTCGTTTGTTCTTGCTTTTCAAGTGTCTTGAGTTGCAGTGTTAAGTTATTAATTTGTGTTCTTTCTGACTTTTTAATGGAGGCACTTAGAGTTAGAAACTTCCAAGGACTGTTTTCTACGTTGTCACAGTGTTTTTATTGTGTTGCACTGACATTTTCATTTAGTTCCAGGAATACTTGTATTTCTTTCTTAATTTCTCCTTTAACCCATTCATCTTTCAGGAGCATGTTGTGTAATCTCCATGTGTTCATGTAGTTACTAGGGTTTCTTCCAGTGTTGATTTTAACCTTTATTGCATTGTGGTCTGATAGAATGCATGGAATTATTTCAGTCTTTTTCTATTTGTTGAGGTTTGTTTTGTGCCCCAGTATATGGTCGATTTTGGAGAAACTTCCATGGGGCGCTGAATAGAAAGTATATTTTTTGGTGTTTGGGTGGAATGTTTGGTAGATGTCTGTTAGGCCTATTTGATGTATGGTATTGTTTAATTCAGATGTCTCTTATTAATTCTCTGTCCTGTTGAGCTATGTACTGGACACAGTGGGGAATTGAAGTCCCCCACTATTAATGAGCTGTGATTAATTACTACTGGTCTTAAAGGCCAGTAGTAACGATTTTATGAATTTGGGTGCAGCAGGGTTTGGTGAATATATATTCACGATTGTAATATCTTCTTGGTCAGTTGTTCCTTTGATGAAGTGGCCCTTTTTATCTCTCCTGACTAATTTTAGTTTCAAGTCTATTTTGTCAGATATTAGAATTGCAACGCCTGCTTTATTCTTAGTACCATTTGCTTGGTGTCTGTTCACCTTAAGGTAGTGCCTGTCCTTGAAAGTGGGATGAGTTTCTTGCAGACAACAAAAAGATGGGTTTTGTTTCTTAATCCATTCAGTTAGCCTGTGTCTTTTGACTGTGGAGTTCAGTCCATTGATATTTAAAATTATTAATGAAAGATGTGTATTGATTCCTGTCATTCTGATTTCTGCTCACATTCTTGGTGTAGCTATGCATTTCCATAGTTGTAACTTCATTCTCTTTCTTTCTGTAATCACTTGGGTAGAGTCATTCCTTTCTTCTGCTCTTTGTATTGCTTCAAGAACTCTCTGAATGGCTGCTTTTGTGGACGTGAATTTTTTCAGCCTATTTATGTCATGGAAGATTTTTCTTTTCTCTTTGCCTATAATAGACATTTTGGCTGGGTAAAGTAATTTGGGTTGCCATCTGTGGTCATTTTGAACTGGGAATACATTGGTCTATGCTCTTCTGGATTTCATAGTTTGCACTAGAAAGTCAGCTGTAATTCTGATGGATTTTCCTTTGTATGCGACTTTTCTTTTGTTGCTTTCAGTATTCTCTCTTTGTTCTGCACGTTTACTGTTTTTACTATGATGTTCCATGGAGAGTTTCTTTTCTGGTCCTGTCTACTTGGTTTTCTATATGCTTCTTGACTTTGTATGGCCATGTCTTTCTTTAATTTGGGGAAATTTTCTTCTATAGTCCTGTTAAAGATCTTATCCATATCGTTATCTTGAGATTTTTCTCCTTCCTGTATGCCTGATTTATAAGTTTGGTCTTTTTATGGTGTCATACAATTCCTGCATGTTCCATTCTTGTGTTTTCTTAAATTTTTCATAATCTTTGCTTGAGTGGTCTACTTAGTCCACTTTGTCTTCCAGTCTTGGCATTCTGTTTTCCATTTCATTCATCCTATTGGTGAGGCATTCTCTTGTCATTTCTAATTGGCTTACTACGTGTTTAACTTCTTTCTTTATTCACCCCGAGTATTCTTCAATATTTCTATCTCTTTTCTGAATTCATTTAGCAGTTTATCCCTATCTTCTTTCAGTTCTTTGAGTTTTTTGTATTCTTTAAATTCACTGAATTCTTTTATCATGATCATAATTGTTCTTTTGGGCTTCTCATTGTACTCCTCTACAGGACTGTTAGTATTTGGTGGGGATATATTATTTTGGCTTTTCATGTTATTGTTTTTTCTCTGTGACTTTAAAATGTTGATTTCTTTTGTAGTTTCTGATTCTTGTTTGAGAATCAAGCCTTTCTTTGTTGAGTTGAGGTCTGCTTCTTTTTGTAAACTTTATGGTTTACTTGTTGGGCATGAACATCTGGTTGCTATAGGCTTTAAGTTCCCTCTTTTGATTTTATATTGGAGTGGCTTAATTGCTTTCGTCTTGCCTGCTCAAGAGTTCCCAAAGAGGCCCAAGCTGGATGAGTATCAGATGCTTGCAGGCTTTCTCCTAAAGTCTGGATCCCATAGGAAAATGCTGGCCTCAGTAATTTGAGTGCTGGGCTGGCTGGGAGCAGGGCCCAGGAAAGATGCTGGCCCCAGGAAGCTGGTAGATAATGCCCCACAGGAATGAAAAGGAAAAGAAGAGGCCTGAGGGCTCCTGGGGGCTACAGGGTGGAAATGGGTGGTCTGGATGCAAAGAATCAGGAAGCAGTGGGGATTCTGGCTAAGAGGTCAGTCCACGGGTCTGGGGTGCCACAACAAGGAATGGGCCATTAATGGGCTAGGAGGAGAGATAGGGTGGGGGAGTCAAGGCACAGTGGGAGCAGCCAAACTTACCCAAAATATATGCTGGCTCCAGGAAGCTGTGGGGCTGGGCTGTCCCAGAGATGCGAAGGGAGACGGGGCTAGAAAGAGGCCCCGAGGTCACCCGGGGACTAGAGGGAAGAATTGGGTTGATCTAGATTCAAAGGCTCAGAAAGCAGTGGGGAGATTGGGCCAAGAAGTCATTCCAGAGGTCTGGGGTGCCAAGACAGGAAATGTGTTGGTCACCGTGCTACAAGGAGAGGTGGGATGGGGGAGCTGGGGGTATATGAAGGAGTCTGGGGGAGTCCAGGTGCAGTGGGCACAGCCAGACTTACCCAGGAAAGCTGCTGGCTCCAGAAAGCTGTTGATCTTGGCTGCCCAGAGATGCAAAGGGTGGTGGAGACTAGAGGGAAGAATTGGGTTGGTCTGGATGCAAAAGATCAGGAAGCAGTGGGAAGTTCGGGCCAAGAGTTCATTCCAGAGGTCTGGGGTGCCAAGACAGGAAATGTGCCAGTGCCCCTGCTAGGAGGAGAGATGGGGTCAGGGAGCTGGGAGGGTGAATGAGGCTGGGGGAGTCAAGGCACAGTGGCCACTGCCAAACTTAGGCAGGAAAGCTGCCGGCTCCAGGAAGCTGTGGGTCTGGGCCACCCAGAGATGCAAAAGCACAGTGGAAATATTTTTAACAATGAAAAGTATGGGTGGTCTCCATTTTTCATAGTAGAGTTTTAATGGAATGTGTAATACTCGATGAAGTGACAGAAATGAACTCTGTTTAAATTAGTGTTGATTATAGACCTGTTTTCACTATCTGCAGCTCATCTTCTGATCAATTTATTTTTTTCTGGACTTCCTAATTTATTTTTAATAACAGTGTTAAATGGGAGCCTTTTAAACAAGCATCAGTATTTTGCAGCAGTGAGCCATGGAGTACTAAAGAAAAGGCTAAGGACTCTTGGGTGTGGGTCCATCCCCTGGCATGCGATCAACCTACCCAGCTTCATACTGACTCTTCCTCAAGCAAGAGGACCCAGGGATGTAAGGGTAGACCTGAGAGAGATAGGGAGGGAGTCTAAGTGTGGTCAAAATACATAGTATGAAATTCTCAAGGAATCAAGAAAAATACTATTTCTTTTTAATGTTTTTTTGGTTTCTTAAAATTTATTTTTATTTTACGTGTTTGAGTGTTATGCCTCATGTATGTAAGTGCACTCATGTCGTGAAGTTACTGTGGAGGACAAAAGAGAACGTCAGATCCCCTGGAACTTGAGATATGGACAGTTGATGCCATTACGTAGTTGCTGGGATTTGAGCCCAAGTCTTCTACAATAATAGCTAGTGCTTTTAACTACAGAGTTATCTCTCCAGCCCCAAGAGAAATATCGTGTGTAAAAAGAATTTTTTAGAAGCTACTGAGAAATGTTAGATTAGATCTATAAAGCCATTCGTTATATATTTGTTTGTTAACTGCCTGTCACACTTCATTAAAGAACTACTCTCTTCACAAAGTGACTAGTTGTGAACACTTCTCCAGACAAGGGAGACCACACTAATAAGAGGTTCTTTATGAATTTTTGGTCTGATATATAGAGACAATTATTACAAACATTTGAAAGCTTTTGCTTATATGGTGCAGGCAAAGTGCTTGGATTACGAAGAGCACAAAAAATATTTTTGCACATGTAATTGGATAGATAAAACATTGGCACCAATGACTTTTAAGTGTTAAAATACAACAGTTGATAGTTGATCCTTGATATTAAGTCATATAATTGATATAGCATTTCTAGCAGTAAAATTTTACAAAAGACAGCAGTTATGGTTGAGAATGTGTTAAAAGAAGATCCATGAAAATATTTTTAATATAGTCTTTCTTTATTAAGATTTTTACCCTAGATACTGTGTTTTTTTTTTCAGTAAAATATGGTTTGTAGACATCATATATCAGTGCTTAAAACTAATTTTTATATTGTTTATTTATTTATATGATTTGGTAATCTTTTAAACTAAAACAGACTCATATTTTACCAAATGAGTTCTAAGTTCTAACAATATACCATCCTAAGAATATTGTTTAAATGAATATTTACTAAATGTATAAAATATTACATATTAAGTGCTTCTCATGAAGCAATTAAATGCTGTCTTTGAGAATTTTCATATACATGTTACAAATAGAAACCATTTTGACTATTAGACATTTTTCTTATGTCTAAATTAAATGGTGGCAAATAGTTTTAAAGGCTGCAATTATGTTTTTAGAAAATGGAAGTCCTGACTTCACTCTGCTTCCTTGGGCCTGCACAACCTGCGGGCCTCTCTCCAGGAGCCCTCTGGGCCTGGTCCCACCCTCACCTCCCTCTGCTTCCCTAGGTTGCCAAGCCCGTCAGGCTGTTTCCTGGACTCCAGGGCTGATTGAGCTCTTGGCCCGGAGCCACCACGGCTTCCTGATCCCTTGCATCCAGATGGACCCAGTTCCTTCTACAGGTCCCCAGGAGCCCTCCGGGCCTAGGCCCATCCTTACCTCCCTCTGCTTCCCTGCGATGCACACCTGCCAGCCTCTTTCCTAGATGTGGGGGCTGACCTTTTGGCTTCCTGATCCTTTGCATCTAGACCAAATCAGTTCCTCAGTGCAATCCCCAGGAGCCTTTGGGGCCTCTTCCCACCCCCATCTCCCTTTTCATCTCTGAGTGTCATGGCCACCAGTTGCCCGAAACCAGCAACTTTCCTGTGCCATGCTCCCAGACCGGTCCAACCCCCAAGTTCCTGAGGCCAAAATCTTTCATAGAAGGATCCAGACCTTAGGAGAAAGCCTGAGAGCATCTGAACCTCATCTGACTTGGTCCTCTCTGGGAACTCCTGAAGACAAAAGCAATCTGGCCAGTCAATATAAAATCAAAAGAGAGAACTGGAAGCTTAGAAGAACCAGCTTTTCATGCCCAAAAAGCAAACCACAAAGACACGTAAAGTTTACAAAAAGAAGCAGACCTAAACTTGAAGACTTGAATCTCACACAAGAATCAGAAACTACAAAAGAAATTCAGATATCAAAATCACAGAGAAAAAATAACACGAGAGACCAAAATAACATCCCCACCAATACTATAGTCCTCTAGAGGAGTACAATGAGAACCCCCTAGAGATAATGCAAGACATGGAACTCAAAAGAACAATTATAAACATAATAAAAGAATTCAGTGAATTTAAAGAACAAATAAAGAAATCAAGTCACTGATGGAAGATAGGGATAAACTTCTTAATGAATTCAGAAAAGAGCTAGAAATATTGAAGACTACTCAGGCTGAAATGAAGAAG
>NW_008338204.1:57176-68190 GCF_000622305.1 Nannospalax galili | reverse complement strand
AGAGTATGAAAAATTTAAGAAAGCAGAAGAATGGAATATGCAGGAATTGTGCGACACCATAAAAAGACCAAACTCACGAACCGTATAGGCATACAGGAAGGATAAGAATCCCACAGTAATGGCATGGACCAGATCTTCAATAGAATAGAAGAAAATTTCCCAAAATTAAAGAAAAACATGCCCATACAAATACAAGAAGCATATAGAACACCAAACAGACAGGACGAGAAAAGAATCTCTCCCTGGCACATCATAGTAAAACCACTAAGTGTACAGAACAAAGAGACAATAGTGAAAGCTGCAAAAGAGAAACAAGTCACATATAAAGGAAAACCCATCAGGATTACAGCCGACTTTTCAGTGAAAACTATGAAAGCCAGAAGAGCCTGGACCAAAGTATTTCCAGTTTTAAATGGCTACAGATGCCAACCCTGATTACTATACCTAGCCAAAATGTCTATCATAGTCGAAGGGGAAAGAAAAATCTTCCATGACATAAACAGGCTGAAGGAATTCATGTCCACAAAACCAGCCCTTCAGAGAGTTCTGGAAGCAATACAAAGAGCTGAAGAAAGGAATGACTATACCCAAGGGGTTGCAGAAAGAAATTCAGTGAAGGTATAACTGTGGAAAAGTATGGCTATATCAATAGTGTAAACAAATAAAAATGACAGGATTCAATACACATTTCTCATTAATAACTTTAAATATTAATGAACTGAACTCCACAGTCAAAAGATACAGACTAGTTGAATGGATTAAGAAACAAAACCCATCTTTTTGTGGTCTGCAAGAAACTCAATCTCACTTTCAAGGACAGGCACTACCTTAAGGTGAAAGGATGGAAAAAAGATACCAAACGAATGGTACTAAGAGAAGAGCAAGCACTGCAATTCTAATATCTGACAAAAGAGACTTTAAAACTAAGTAGATATAAAGAGGGGCTCTTCATTCTGATCCAAGGAGCATTAAACCCCAAGAAGATATTACAATCATGAACATATATTCACGAAAGTCTGGTGCACCCAGACAGTAACCCAGACTCCCAGACAGTAACCCAGCACAGAACAGGGAAAATGAACAGCAGATCCCAATCCTATCTAAAGGAATATTGACAACTGATTGCTGCTAGATGAGGAACAGGTGACCTTCCTAAAACAAAGACCTCTAGACAGGCTGACTAGATTCACCAGATGGACAAGTAGTGGGGAACGGCTGGGGGTGCTGACAACACAGCGGACAGTAGCAAGTATAACAGAGTATAAGGGCTTTAGTGGGAGAAGGGAGGCCATGGCAGGGTGCCTTCTGGGAAGTGGGTGTATAGTTGCATAAGATGGTTTGGGATGTTCTGTGTGATATACACACACAGAAAAAAATCAAATAAAAATGTATTATATTTGAGGAGGAAGCATAAAAGTTTGTCATATTAATTAGTAGAGGTGATGAACACCACCATTGAACTCTACCAGATGACTTTGTAGACATACACAAGCATCAAGGATCTGAGTGCAAACGTTTATGACCAGTAATGATCAGATACATACAGATTAGAGACACATGTGCCAACATCTCAGCATTAATAGCAAAAACAGTAAGTCTTTCTGTAGGAAACAGTATATTTTGGAATGAAATGCAGACCTCTTTTGAGGGTTGAAAACTCATTCAATTTTTTGTCTTGCAGGGCTTATGCTGAGTTCAAAATTGTATAACTGTATTGATTCAACAGTGAACCTAGAAATTTTATAGCCACTTTTGGGGGAGCTGTGTCTTTGCTCTGGAAACTGTTATTAGGCATGTTAAAGCTGTACTGAAATGCTTCTTCTAAAATAAAAAATAATAATATTAAAAAATGTAGGAAACAGCATATCTTGAAATGGAGATCTTCTTTAAAGGGTAAAAACTCATTCAATTTTATGTCTTAGAGGGTTTATACTGAGTTCAATATTGTATAACTGTATTAATTCAACTGTGAGCCTAAAAATTTACAGCCACTTTTGAAAGAGATGTATCCTTGCTCTGCAGTGTGTTACAGAATATGTTAAAGCTGTAATGAAATGCTTCTTCTAATCATGTGGTTATTAAATTTTTTAAAAAATTAAAAATAATAATTCTTCCAAGTATAAACTTTGCTCCTTAATAATTAGTAGATGTGAAAAACATTATCACTGAAATCTACCTAATGACTATATATACATGCTCAGATGCCAAGGAGCTCAGAAAGTAACCGACTGTGACTAAAGTAACCGACTGCCACTCGTAATAATCAGATATATAGAGATTAGAAACACATGTGCAAACATCTCCATATGAATTGCATTAAAAATGAATTTTTCTGTATGAAAATGTGTATTTTAGTAATGAAATGGAGATATTTTATAAAGGTTAAAACCTCATTTAATTTTATGTCTTATAGGGTTTGTACTGAGTACAATATTGTATAACTTTATTAATTCAACTGTAAACCTAAAAATTTACAGCCAATTTTGAAACAGATACATCTTAGCTCTGGAAATTGGTATTGAATATGTCAGTGCTGTTGTCATGAAATGCCTCTTCTAATTATGTGTTTATTAAATAATTTTTAAAAAAAGAAAAAAGAAATGGAAGTCTTTTACAAAGTAAAACTTGCTTTTTGAAACGATGCCTTTTGTATGAATTTTTAATATCTTTGCAAACTTGTTCAATCAACGTTTCCTATATTGTTTTAAATGTATGGAAACAAAGCCATTTTTAACCTTATCTTTTAATAAAATTTCATTTTATATATATAGAAGATGCTATGCAGTCCCTTCTTGCAAAGAGAAAGCAATTTCAGCGGATTTTAAATGAGTCTTTCCAAACTTTGAATGAAAAACTTAGCCATATTTTAAAAGACGAGCAAAAGAACAGGTAAGAGGTTGGCTTTGAGCTATAAAGTTTGTGTAATTTGTTACTCTTCATTGGTGGAAGTAAATTCAGATTCCCATTATCGTTATGTATTGATTTGACTCTCCAATGAAGACTACATTTCACTTGATTTTCCTCTGAATAGATAATTTTTATTACTTTCAGAACCCTAGTTTTAAATAATTGAGACATTATGTAGAAGGCAGTGAATATGACATTTTCTCCTCTCTTAGATAACACTAGGGCTTTCTTCTGTTATATCAAACATGAATTGATATATTTCCATATGTAGCATATTGTAATATGCTCATTGTTAAAGCATCATATGTGTGGGAGCAAATATTCAACCATATTGAAAGTCACTATAAACACACACAATATATATATATATTAGTGATTGTCTTAGTTTCTAAATAATCTGAATATTTTTCCAAATTGTATTCACCAGTTTTGGGAAAATGATTGTGCCAATGGGAGGAAAGAATTCAGTGAACTATTTTTGTATGGAAGCTCTTAGGACAATGAAAGATTTTAGTTGCATTACTAATTTTCAGATAATTAGCAATTTATTGTTTCAGAATCTGTGTTGCTTACTAAGAGGGAGATTTAGCTCATTATAGGTCAAATAAGTATGGGAAATTTATATAGCTGTGAATCTGTGTTCAAGAAGAAAGATGTGGGACATTCTTTTGTAGTGAGTTAGGACTAAATACTTTTGGAATGAGATTACCTGTTTTTACCTTTCTCTGGAGTGTTAGATGATTTCAATGATCTTCCATCCTCTTTTGAAAGTATGAGTTATTCCAAATAAACTTGTTTAAGGGTGTATAATGTTTTCTTAACTTTATGCCATGTGAACATGATCATTGTTATGTTTCTCAGGGAGGTTTATTCTGAATACGCTCAGCTGGCTCAGCCTTTGTTTCATCAGTGGCAGAAAGAGGTAATGGAATCTGAGAAAGAAGAAGAAAAACTAATTGTAAGTATGAGGCTTGGATTTGTAATTAATCTGTTGTTACAAAGTCTGAAGTAGCATAGAACATAGAGTACATGAGCTTAGAGGACTAGCAGGGTGATGCACTGCATGATGGGAGAATAACTGTTCTCTCTGGCTTGCTTCTTTATCTGTAGTGACTTGGCTGAGTCATTGGTTAGGAGCCTAGCTGTGTACCACAACATGATTTACATTGAGGGAGGATGAGAAGGAACACGATGTTTTTTTTTTTTTTCTTAAGAGGGTAGCATGAGTGGGGTACAAATGGCACACAGTAGGAGTATAAGACAGCATTATGACACAATGGTAAGTAATTTTAAGTGAGAGAAGACAATGGCAGTGGCAGAGCAGGCAGAGGGATGGATTTGTACCATTGGGATTCTGAAAGCTCAGACCCAGAGGGAAAGGGCAAGCACTTATATGCAAGAACAGGTGGTTTGATGTCTGATATTTAAGCTGAGACTGAGAAAAGGACAGAGATGGGGTATTGGACGACGAAAAGTGCTCTTTATGAGAGTTCATGATCCTGGTAGAAGATTCAGCAGTAATACCAAACAGGGCTATCTTCAAAGGTAGCAAAGTGGCTGGGTGTTAGAAAAACTGGAGAAAACCCAGTCCTGTGCTCAGGAACTTGTTGTCTGGAACTCTGGAAGCCAACCCTTGTATAATCAGTTGCTAGCTGTGAAGTCACCACTGGAAAGTGTTTTATCCATGTGGCTCATGAGTGACAGGAGAGAGAATGTAAATATTTATCTTGTAGAGCTGTTCTGAGGATCAGATGAGTTCTATTTTGTTTTGGCCAATGGTTGAGAATAGTACCTGACAAATGATTGCTGTATGTCTGCATGTTTTCCCATTTTGTAACAGTGCTAATAATGAGGCTGAAGAATTCTAGATTACTTTGAGTGGCAGGCAGGAATCAGGACAACATTGTTGTTGGAGAATAAGTCAAAGAACTGAAAAGCCTGAAATCTTGCAAGTTTTACCTATGTAAATGTTGAAATGAGTAAGAATTAATGACTTTTGAATTCTGTACAAAAGGAATATTTTCAACTTAATATCTGTGAGGTAGAAGTTTGTAGATGGTAGGGATCATCTACTGATTTCAACTTTAGGAATGCCTCCAGTTTGAATATTGGTGAGGAAAAGGATACCCTACTCAAAGACTGATGAAAACATGTATCATTTAAAATTATTTTAACTATTTAAAATTGTTTAAAATTTATTATTAAAGTAGAAAATGCCAGCAGTGATTGATTTGGTGTTTTCCTTTAAATACAATACAATTTAGATTGTAAATGTTCAACGTTATGTACATTTTATCACGTTTCCTTTCTTATGTTAGAGTGTGGCTGAACAGCAATGTCATATGGTACTTCATGCTACACGGGTCTATGAAGCAAACTTTGAAGAAGCCAAAAAGTTTTCTGTGGAATTTTTACAGGTCAGTTTTTTGTAGTTGGTAAGAAATCAAATTCTTGTGACACAGTGCATCTGTAAAAGCGGAAGACAGACTTGTTCTTTCTGAGTTCAAGGGAAAAACAGTTGATTTAGCCTTTGAAAATGTTGTCCATAAACTGTGTCATGCTTGCCTAAATTTACTGCGATTGGTAAGTATATGTTTAATTTGAGAAAGCAATTAAGTTTCATGAGTTATTGAAAACAGAAGTAAATTGGGAATTTATGTAGAAATAAACTTACTGTGCATGACATTGATGCGTTTTTTACTCTGTCATGATGTCTTTCTGTTCGAGTTGACAAATACATAGTACACATTGGCAAGTCTAAATGATTTCTGCTTTTCATTTCCTTGTCTGATATGGAGCTAGTAATCCTTGTTGATTCTGATATAGAACTACAGTATTCAGGGGTTTAAGATATGTTTTTTGTGGGGGGAGGGCATCCTTTTTAATACTCAATACTAAACATTTCCAAAACTAATTGAGATAGCTTTACTAAAGTGATGATGGTCAAAATTGCCTTTGTTATTTTACAGTCAGAGATCTACAAACCAGCTGTTTAGGTCACTTTAAAGGTAGTAGAAGTATAGCTCTACTGTGCCCTAAGAAACATTTGCTTGAAGGTCTAACTAGAAGGGATTTCTTTCTTCCAAATGTTAATGCTAAGTGGACAAGTACATAAGAAACTTTCTTACTGAACCTCCTGTGGTGGTTCCTTGTTCGCGTACCTAGTTACCGATAGGGCCCCTTTCTCTTCTATGCAGCCATTCCTCTCTGTCTTTCATAAACCTCCCTCTGCTGCTGAATTACTATAGGACCTCCTCATTTCTTGGTAGTGCAGTGGAATCTTTTCTGTATTCCCTCTACTTAATCCCTCCTTCCGTTGGACATCTCCACCTTTCTTGTCATATTTAAAATGTGTAAATTATCATATTACTGTCCTAAAACACACTGTCCCCTCACTTTTCCAAATCTGTTGCTAGCCTTCCATTCTAAATCCTCATGTTTTTCCAATTCCCTCCCCCAAAACATTCCTTCCCTGCAAATAAGAGCTACTCTTGCTGTACCCTTTCTTTTCTTTCACCCCTCCAGCATAGTAGATTCCTCTGAAGTAACTCCCCATTCTGTTCCCATGCTTTGCTCATTCCCTATTTCTTGTGTTTACCTAGGGAAATTGGATTTTTCTGCCAGCTCTTAAGCATTAATTTCCTCTTTTTAGGCACATAACCCAGAAAGGTATCTGTCCATACCTAGTTTAAACTTATGTCTGTTTATATGCTTATCTGTGTCATAAGAATACGGCACAAACTTTGTAGTTACTTTTTAATTGTTCCACACACATGACGCTGTTCTTTCCCCATACTGTTCACCACCTCACTGTACTTCACTTGAACAGAGAAAAATTTAAAACTTGTCATCTTTTCTCTAACTTGAAAAGCCACATTATAGTTCATTTTATTATATCTTTTTAAATTTTGAAACATTTTAAAAAATACTATTTATTTTTTATGTGTATGAGTGTATTGCCTGCATGTCTGTCAGTGTACCTGTGTCATACAATGCCCATGGAGGTCAGAAGCGGGTGGGGGATTGCCCCTGGAACTGGAGTTAAGGATGATTGTTAGCTGCCATACAGGTACTGAGAATTGAACCTGAGTTTTCTGTAAGAGCAGCCAGTGCTCTTACCTGCTGGGCTGTATCACCAGTCCTTATTTTATTATTCTCTGGTCCTTATTTTATTATTTCTATAGAAATCATTTTACATGGACTATTAGTGATAGTAAGTCATTGACCGGGTGAAAATTTATAGTAGTTCATGGTATAGGCCTGGAAGTCTTTTTCTGTCTGCTTCCTCTTGCTCTTCACTGCTTATTAATCAATTCATTTTTCCAAGCTAAATATATGGCTGTTTTACTTCTCATGAAAATGGCATTCTATTCAAATCAACCATATACAAAATGTTTAGTGGACATTAATATGTGCATAAATGTCACCATTTTTTCCTTGTAGCCATAGTAGCATCCTTTGACTATCAAAAGTTCTTAGTCTTGAGTATCAGAAGTTCTTCGTTTTAAACTTTACTTTGCACATTTTGAATGGGACATGAAAAGTGAGAATTTCCAGCTGAAAGAGACTCTTTTATTTTAGAATATGAAAGTCCTTCAGGAGAAGCACAAATCTCTTCTTACTGTTGCACAAACAGAAGTGGAAAAGGAAATGGAAAAATCGAAGGAAAATCTTATGATAGAAACTGTAAGTAGTGTATATTTATTGCTTAAAATCAAATATCTATGTTACAAGCATTGGAATGTCTTTGAAGAGATGTGTGTAGTAATTATCTTCATCTCTTTTTTTCTAAAACAGCAAAATCAAGATGTGGCAGCTGTTGAAAATGGCCATCAGTCCCTGCTGTCTGAGAGCTGTGAAGAAAGGACATGATCATACAGTACATGATAGGCATGAAACATTAGCTAAACTAACAGAAATGCTAATAGAAATCAGTACATCACATTTACCATTATTTTGTTACGTAAAAGAGCCCATGTCTGCTAACATTCAAGTGAATCTCTAAATAGTTCCCTGAGCAGCAGGGAAAAAAATACAGCAAAGTCTCTTTTATCTGTGTGTTCTTTGTACTACACATTAAGTCCCAGAGACAATTCCATTGCAAATAAAACTTCAAAGTAAAATTAATTCAATGTGCTTCTAAAAATTGTTGAATTTGGGGCTGGAGAGATGGCTCAGTGGTTAAGAACACTGGTTGTTCTTGCAGAAGACCTGAGTTTGAATCCCAGCACCCACATGGCAGCTAAAAAATGTCTGTAACTCCAGTTCCAGGGGATCCAACAGCCTCTTCTGACCTCCACAGGTATTGCATGACACAGGTGCACTTACCCACATAAAGGCAATACACGCATAGACATAAAATAAAAATAATTAAAACTACTGAATTTATATTTTGCTGGTAGAAGAAAATTCAAATGCTGAAATGATTCAGATAACTAAACAAAACCAAAACATTAGTACTGAGCTTGGGATGTAGGTCTCTGGCATTTATAGAAACTTTTTATTTAATTGCTTTATCTAGCAATTAATTGATGCCTGCCACTAGTATCGATTGACAGCATGTTATTTACATAGAGGTATACTTATTTATAATCTCAGTATTGTAGCTTTGCCTTTAATGATGTCATATAGAGTGCTTTGTTTTTCTAGTAGAATATTTACTGAATAGAAAATTACACATGCATGTGTTTAACTTTTGAATTGCTTTCTTAACTTTTTTATGGTGTAACTTTTTTAAAAATTTATTTAATAGCCATGTGATTAGAAGAAGCATTTCATTACAGCTTTAACATACTCAATAACAATTTCCAGAGCAAAGATACATCTCTTTCAAAAGTGGCTGTAAATTTTTTGGTTCACAGTTGAATTAATACTGTTATACAATTATACAGTTATATAATATTGAACTCAGTATAAACCCTGTAAGTCATAAAATTGAATGAGTTTTTAACCCTTAAAAAGAGATCTCTGCTGGGCATGGGTGGTGCACACCTTTAATCCCAGCACTCAGGAGGCAGGGGCAGGTGGATCTCTGTGAGTTCAAGGCCAGCCTGGTCTACGTAGTGCGTTCCAGGACAGCTGGGGCTACAGGGAGACTCTGTCTCAAAAAGACCAAAAAAAATATCTCCATTTCATTTTAAAGTATAGTGTTTCCTACAGAAAGACGCATTTTTAATGCTAACACTTAGATGTTTGCACACGTGTCTCTAATCTCTCTGTATCCGATTATCACTAGTCACAGTCAGTTACATTCGGATCCTCAGCATTTGAGTATGGATTTAAAGTCTTCAGGTAGATTTCAAAGGTATGTTTATCACCTCTACTGATTAACATGAAGTAAATTTTTATGCTTCCTCCTCAAATATAACTCATTTTTTAAATTTGTTAATTTTCTGTGTATATCTTATAGAACATCCCAAACAATCTTATTCATCTATATACCCACTTTCCAAATGGCACTCTCCCATATGCCCCCCACTGGAGCCCATGTGCTCTGTCATCCCTGTTACTGTTCACTGCATTGTCAGCGCCCCTAGCCATTCTCCAGTACTTGTCCATCCATTGAATCTAGTCAGCCTATCTAAAGATCTTTGTTTTAGGAAGATCAGCTGTTCCTCATCTAGCAGCAATCAGTTGTCAATATTACTTTAGATAAGATTGGGGTCTGCTGTTCATTTTCCCTGTTCTATGCTGGGTTACTGTCTGGGAGTCTCTTGGGTCACCCTGGCCAATAATGAAGTTATCTCCTGTCTGGTATTATTTCTTGTTATGTAGCCTTTAGCTATATATATGGACTCTTAAAAATTATATTGACCCCTTTTATCTTTGGTTATACTTTCCTTTTGGGTGTTTGAGATCCTAGAGGTGGCCCAGGTAAACCAATTTATTTTTACTCTTAAGGTTGTTGGAGGATCTGTTCCTCAGGGTCATATGGGCTTGGGAGGAGGCCCTGGCTCCTCTCCTTTACCCGTTCTATCTGTGCAAAGATAAGTCAAAGGTCCTGCTCGACCATGGCTGACTTCACTTGGAAACCTGGAGGAAATGTTTCCTCTGTGTTTTCCCTCCTCTGTGTAGCCTGGACACTGGTTCAGGTACATCTGGTGGGGTCTCCATTGCCTCCTTGATCAAGAGGACAGGTGACTCAACAAAGTTACAGGATATTTTGAATGATGCTCATAGTCCCTTGGAACTTAGTTGACCTAGAAGGGCAAGGAGCCAAAACTCACCTTTAAGTCCCTCTGACCAAATTAGTGTAGGCCTCAAAGTATGGATGTTAAACATCAAAGAAGGTTAGTTCCACCAGTCTTGTACTTTTAATTACCGTGTGCCATGTAGATAAACCTTGGGAAAAGACCAAACGTTCTCAGATAAACCTTCCCTAGACAGATACTATATTCCTTTATCTAGTTGCATGTATAATTTTTCAGTAGGTTGTTGGACTAATATTGTTCCCTCTGGTTTTTTTAAAAGTAGCTAGGCATTATTTATCTTTCTCATTGTCTAACCCTTCCACCATTTAATGTGCCCCCATTTTCCCCATTTCTGCCTTACTAATACCCTTCTTCTGTGGCCCCACCTCTCTTGAGCTCCTTCTTTCCCTTTATCCCCTAGGTTCCTTGTATACCCTTCCCTCCACCCTCCCCTTAAAATAACCCCATTTTTATCCATAGCTCCCTTATTAATGCCTGTGTCCTACTGCTTTTTCTTTCAGATTTTTGATTTTCCTTTACCATCCTGGTTCCTTTTCATTTTCCTGGTTCCTGTAGTTATGTCTGGATACATTACTTATAAGGATTTGGTTAGGTTCCACATATGAGGGAGAACATATGTCATTTTTTTTCCTGAGTCTGTGTTACTTCACTTAGTACAACAGTTTCTAGTTCCATCCATTTACCTGCAAATTTCATGATTTCATCTTTCTATACTGCTGGGTAAAACTCAACCATATCAATGAATCACATTTTCATTATCTGCTTGTCAGTTGAGGGACACTTAGGTTGCTTACATCACTTAGCTATTGTGAAAAGAGCAGCAACAAACATGGATGTATAATTGTCACTGCAATAGGATGAGTTCTTTGGGTATATGCCAAGGAGTGGTATAACTG
>NW_008338204.1:51272-56733 GCF_000622305.1 Nannospalax galili | reverse complement strand
TTTCCTGAGCCATTGATGTCTGGTGTAGGAAATCCTTTCCTACACCTATATCTTGTAGGTTATTGCCCATGTTTTCTTCTAACAGTTTCAGAGTTCCAGGCTTCACATTGAGGTCTTTGATCCATTTGGAGTTGACTTTTGTGCAAGGTGAAAGGTATGGTTTTAGTTTCATTCACCTACAGATGGAGATCCAGTTTTGCCAGTACCATATGCTGAACATGCTGTATTTCCTCCAGTGAATGTTCTTTGACCCTTTGTCAAATATCGGGTGGCTGAAAAGTCATTTCCTCATATTTGGGTCTTCAATTTTGTTTCATTGAGCTTTGGGTCTATTTTTGTATGAGTACCATGCTCTTTTATGACTATACCTCTGTATTACAGTTTAAAATCTATACCCCCAGCTTTGCTCTTAGTGATCAGGGTTGCTCTGGCTATCTGAGATCTTTTGGGCTTCCATATGAATCTTAGGATATTTTTTTCCAATTCTATGAAACATGTCATGGGGATTTTGATTGGCATTGCATTGTACCTATAAATGGCTTTGGATGGGATGGTCATTTTCACAATATTAATTCTTCCAATCTATGACCATGAGAGGTCCTTCATCTTTGGATGTCTTTGTCAATCTCTTTCTTTAAAGATTTAAGATTTTCATTGTAGAGGTCTTTAATGTCTGGTCAAGTTTATTCTGAGATATTTTATTTTGTTTAGCAGCTATTGTGAAGCAGAGTGTTTCCATGTACTCTTTCTCTGATATATATAGAAAGGCTACAGATTTTGTAACCTTCCTCTTTACTGAACTTGTTATAATTTCTAGGAATTTTCTGGTGGAATTTTTGGTGTCTCTTAGGTATAACATCATATTGTCCATACAAAGGGATAATTTGATCTCTTCTTTTCCAATTATTACTCATTTATTTTTCTTCTTATTGTTCTTGCAAGAGTTTCAAGCACTATGTTAAAGAGGAGTGGAGATAGTGGACAACCTTGTCTGCTTCCTGATTTCAATGGGAATGCTTCCAGTTTTTCTCCATGTAGAATGATGTTGGCTATGGGTTTGTTATATATGGCTTTAATTTTGTTGGTTTATGTTCCCTCCTGTAGAGTTCCCTCTAGGACTCTGAACATAAATGCATGTTGAATTTTGTCAAAGGCCTTCTCTGCATGTATTGAGATGATCATGTGGTTCTTGTCTTTGAGCCCATTTATATGATGTCTGAGGTTTATTGACACGTGTATTGAACCATCCCTGCATCTTTGGAATAAAGCCAACTTGATCATGGTGGATGATCTTTTTGATGCGTGTCTGTATGCAGTTTTCAAGTCTTTTGTTGAGCATTTTACAGCTATGTTCATTAAGGATATGAGTCTATCGTTTTCTTTTTTGGTTGTATCCTTACCTGGCTTTGGTATTAGAGTGATTCCTTCATAGAAGGAATTTGGTAGTTCTTCCTCTATTTCTATCTTTTTGAATAAATTAAGTAGTATTGGATGTAGATCCTCTTTAAATGTCTGATAGAATTCTGCTGTAATTCCATCTGGTTCTGGGTTTTTTTTTAGTCGTGAGGTTTTGTATTACTGTTTCAATTTCCCTGTGTGTTATGGTGAGCTGTTTATCTCTTCTTGGTTTAGTTTTGGTGGTTCCCATGAATTTAGATAACCTGTCCATTTCTTTTAGGTTTTCAAATTTACTAGAATATAGGTTTTTAAAGTATTTCCTAATAATGTTCTGGATCTTTTTTGTGTCTGTTGTGATGTTTCCCCTTTCGTCTCTGATTTTGTTGATTTGGAGGTGCTCTTTCTTTCTTTTGGTTAACTGGGCTAGCAGTCTATCTATCTTGTTTATCTTTTCAAAGAACCAGCTCTTAAATTTGATGATTCTTTGTATTGTTTTCTTTGTTTTGATTTCATTAATTTCTGCCCTAATTTTTGTTATGTCTTCTTGTCTGCTGGGTTTCGGTTTCATTTGTTGTTGCTTTTCCAGTGTTTTGAGTTGCAGTGTTAAGTCATTTATTTGTGTTCCTTTTGATTTTTTAAATGTAGGCCCTTAGAGCTATAAACTTTCCTCTAAGGACTGCTTTCAACATGTCCCAGAGGTTTTGTTGTGTTGTATTTCCTTTTCATTTAGTTACAGGAATATTTTTATTTCTTTCTTAATTTCTCCTTGGACTCATTCATCATTCACCTGTGTGTTCTGTAATCTCCATGTGTTCATGTAATTACTTGAGTTTCTTCTGGTGTTGATTTTAAGCTGTATTGCATTGTGCTCTCTTAGAATGCATGTAATTATCTCAGTCTTTGTGTATTTGCTGAGGTTTGTTTTGTGCCCCAGTATATGGTTGATTTTGGAGAAGGTTCCATGAGGTGCTGAATAGAAAGTATATTCTTAGGTGCTTGGGTGGAATATTTGGTAGATGTCTGTTAGGTCCATTTGACACATGGTATTGTTTAATTCAGATGTTTTTCTGTCAATTCTATGTCCTGTTGACCTATCTAATGGAGATAATAGTGTACTGAAGTCCCTTACTATTAATGAGTTAGGATTAATCTGGGTCTTAAAGTCCTGTAGTACTGTTTTTATGAAATTGGGTGCACCAGAGTTTGGTGAATATATGCTCATCCTTGCAGTGTCCTCTTGGTTTATTGTTCCTTTGATCAGAATGAAGTAGCCCTCTTTATCTCTTCTGATTAGTTATTATTTAAAGTCTATTTTATCAGACACTAGAATTTCAGAGTCCGCTTTTTTCTTAGTACCATTTGCTTGGTATATTTTTTCCATCCTTTCACCTTAAGGTAGTGCCTGTCCTTGAAAGTGAGATGAGTTTCTTGCAGACCACAAAAAGATGGGTTTTGGTTCCTTTTTTTTGGGGTCTTTTTGAGACAAGGTCTCCCTGTAGCCCCAGCTGTAGACCAGGCTGGCCTTGAACTCACAGAGAACCACCTGCCTCTGCTTCCTGAGTGCTGGGACTAAAGGCATGTGCCACCATGCCTGGCTGGTTTTCTTTCTTAATCCATTCAAGTAGACTGTATTTTTTGATTGGGGTGTTCAGTCCTTTGATATTTAAAATTATTAATGAAAGGTGTATATTTAATCCAGTCATTTTTATTTCTGTTCACATGCTTATTATAGCTGTGCATTTCCACAGTTATACCGTCATTGAATTTCTTTCCATAACCCATTGTGTATAGTCGTTCCTTTCTTCAGCTCTTTGTATTGCTTCAAGAACTCTTTGAAGGGCTGGTTTTGTGGACATGAATTCTTTCAGCCTATATATGTCTTGGAAGATTTTTCTTTCCCCTTTGACTATAATAGACATTTTGGCTGGGTATAGTAATCTGGGTTGGCATCTGTGTGCATTTAGAAGTGGGAATACTTTGGTCCAGTCTCTTCTGGCTTTCATAGTTTTCACTGAAAAGTCAGCTGTAATCCTGATGGGTTTTCCTTTATATGTGACTTGTTTTTCTTTTGCAGATTTCAGTATTGTCTCTTCTGTACATTTATTATTTTTACTATGAAATGCCATGGAGAGTTTCTTTTCTGGTCCTGTCTAGTTGGTGTTCTATATGCTTCTGGTATTTATATGAGCATGTCTTTCTTTAATTTTGGGGAAATTTTCTTCTACAATCCTGTTGAAGATCTGTTCTGTACCATTATCTGTAGGTTCTTCTCCTTCTTGTATGCCTATGACTTGTAAGTTTCATCTTTTTATGGTGTCATACAACTCTTGTATATTCCATTCTTGTATTTTCTTAAATTTTTCATAATCTTTGTGTGAGTGGTCTAATTCGTCCGCTTTATCTTCCAGTCTTGATATTCTGTTTTCCATTTCATTCATTCTATTGGTAAGGCTTTCTCCTGTCATTTCCAGTTGGCTTACTGAGTGTTTCACTTCCTTCTTCATTTCAGCCTGAGTATTCTCCAATATTTCTATCTCTTTCCTGAATTCATTGAGATATTTATCCCTATCTTCCTTCAGTTCTTTGATTTCTTGTGTGTGTGTGTGTGTGTGTGTGTTCTTTAAATTCACTGAGTTCTTTTATCATGTTTATAATTGTTCTTTTGAGTTCCATGTCCTGTGTCATCCCTAGGGGTTTCTCATTGTACTCCTCTAGAGGACTATTGGTGCTTGGTGGAGATATATTATTTTGGTTTTTCATGTTATTTTTTTCCTCTGTGACTTTGACATGTAAATTTCGTAGTTTCTGATCCTTGTATGAGACTCAAGCCTTCCTTTATTGAGTTTAGTTCTGCTTCCCTTTGTAAACTTTGTGTGCCTTTGTGGTTGACTTGTTGTGACAAATCTAGTTGTTATAGGCTTCAGTTTCTCTCTTTTGTTTTTACATTGGAGTGGCCAAATTGCTTTCTTCTACAGGAGTTTCCACAGAGGCCTAAGTCAGATGAGGTTTAGATGCTCTCAGGCTTTCTCCTAAGGTCTGGATCCCTCCAGGAAAGATACTGCCCTCAGGAATTTGGTGGCTGGGATGGCCTGGGAGCAGGGCCCAGGAAAAATTCTGGTCTCAGGAAGCTGGTGGCTGTGCCACCCAGGAATGCAAAGGGAGTTGGCAGGGCAAGAGGCCCCGAGGGCTCCTGGGGACTACTGGGAGAAACTGGGTTGGTATGGATGCAAAGGATCAGGAAGCAGTGGGGATTCCGGGCCATGAGGTCAGCCCTGGTGTCTGGGGTTCCAAGACAAGAAATAGGCCAGTACCCAGGCTAGGAGGAGAGACAGGGCAGGGGAGCTGGGAGCACAGTGAGTGAGCCTGGGGAGTCAAGCTGCGGTGGACCACTGGACTTACCCAGCAAAGGTCTGGCACCAGGACACTAGAGGCTGTGCAGCCCAGAGAAGCAAAAGCTCTTATGGTGTAACTTTTTGCATTAAACAAGATACATGCCTTTACTTGGAAATATTGTTTTAAATAAATTTGAAATTGTTTCATAATATACCTGAAATATATCAATTAAAAAGTTCTTTGAGTAAGAAAAAAAAATCACTATTTGGTTACTGACCCCCATTCCCATATCCCTTTCAACAAAATGTCTCTTCTAATTTCAAAATGATTTTCATGTATCTGAATGAGCATAGGGTACGTGTCTTTGACTCATTTCCCTCACTATAATGTCCTTAAGTTGCATTTTTTCTACAAATGACAGGATTTCATTTCCCCTTTGTTCTTCTTCTATTTGTTTTCTTTAATTATTTTTTTTGAGACATGGTTTTCCTGTAGCCCTATCTGGCCTGGAACTTACTATGGAGACTAAAGTGGCCTCTGTCTCACAGAGATCCACCTGCTTCTGGGATTGCTGGGATTAAATTCTTGTGCCACAATATCTGACATTTTATTTCTGAAAAGTATTTTATGAATGTGTGTGTGTGTGTTGTGTGTGTGTGTGATGTGTGTGATCTGTGTGTGGTGTGTGTGTGTGTGTGTGTGTGTGTGTGTGTGTGTGTGTGTGTATGTG
>NW_008338204.1:50179-51009 GCF_000622305.1 Nannospalax galili | reverse complement strand
TCATCACCTGTAGACGTCACATCCAGCTTCTTCACCCACTCACTTCAGACAGACACCAGTGAGTAGTGATCTTCCAGAACTAAAAAGGTGGAGTGGAGATGCATCACTTCTTGGCCTTTTCTATTTTTATTTATCTTTCATTGCTAAGTTTACTAATTTATTCATTTGGGGGATTCGGTGAGCAACTTGCCCTGGAGCATGTATAGTGGTCAAAGAAGTCATGGGAGTAGGATGTCAAACTTAGGTTATCAGGTTTGGTGTTGGCAAACTTCTTTACCTAGTGAACCACCTTGCTAGTCCTTCTCTGCTTTTTATTTTTATGATGTTTCATTTAAAAATTTTTAAAATTTTTATTTTATGAGTATGAATGTATTGCCTGCATGTATGTGAGTGCACCCGTGTCTTGCAATGCCATGGTCAGAAGAGGGCTTCGGAGTCCCCTGGAATTGGAGTTAAGGACGGTTCGTAGCCTCCATGTGGGTGCTGGGAATCAAACCCTGGTCCTCTGCAAGAGCAGTCAGTGCTCTTAACCGCTGAGCAATCTCTCCAGCCTAACAGCCAGTGCTTTTAACTGCTGAGACATCTCTTTAGCGCCCCACCCCCTTAAATAAAAAACTACACACATTATGTTTTATAGCTTTTTCTTTTTTAAATCAGTGAGGGCCCATGAGTTTTGTTGGGGTGTTTTATCCTTTTAGGCTTTCTGTTTCCCACTAGGCTTGTGCTGTACAGCAGACCCTTGCCTTTTGTTTGTCTCTTGACTTTGACTCCTTAAAGGGTCTGGGCTGTTTTGTTGAGCACTCCCTTAAGGTTTGTCTGTTTCTTTGTGG
>NW_008338204.1:23599-48774 GCF_000622305.1 Nannospalax galili | reverse complement strand
ATAATTGAGAATCTTGTGTTTGTAGAATGTGGTGGCATGAATTTGTAGATACAAAGAGCAAACTAGAAAAAAGCTAGATTATTTTTAATATTTTAATTGCACTTAAATATAACCTTAGGAATATGTCCCACATGTGCAAACAAAGCACAGCATAATTTGATAAATGTACATTAGCAAGAGATGCAAGGTAGCTATGGTAACAACCAAAATGCAGGATGTATTTTCCAAGATTAAGAGGCAATACTTGAAGCACATAGCATTTGAATATAGTGAGAGATGTGAAGGATTTGTACACAATCAGGGCCAAATACATAGTTGTTATGGGAAGTCATTTTAGAATGCGGGAGATCAGGGAACACTGCCTCAAACTGTGAAAGATTGTTGAACTGAATTCAGTTAAGATGAAATAGGGACAAGAAATACCTTTAATCCTATTTGCTTGACGCCGCTCACACACACACACCCACCCACACACACACACACACACCCCCCCACACACACACACACACACCCCCCCACACACACACACACACACACACACACACACACACACACACACAGACTAAGATGTCCAGCCATTCACTACTTGGTAGAACAAAGGCTAATGAATGAAAACAGCTGTAGATGTCATAGATCGAGTGATGTCACCAAAAGAATCGGTACTAACTAAGATCTTTCTAGGCCCTACCTGTCACTGATTTACCTTTTCTCAGTCTGACACACCTTGGTGCTCAAAGTACTTTCCCTTTATATTGGCATACCAAAAATTTCCTGTTCTCATTGGGTAATAGCATTTTCTGTCAACCACGAGGACCTGAGTTTGAATTTTCAACATTCATGTAAAAGCCATGATTACAGGAGTGCCTGTAATCCCAATGTTGATGTTTGCAGAAATAGGAAAATCCTCCGAGCTTTCTAGGTAGTCAGGTGAGCCTAAATGGTGAGTTTCAGGTTCAATAAGAATCCTTGTCTCAAGGGAATAAGATAGAGAATGATAGACAAAGATACCCAACATCTTCCTCTGGCTTCTGCGTGTCTGCATGTGCACACATGCATTGAACACACACACAAACACACACACACACACACATACACACATACACCACACTGAAAAAGTTGCTGTTATTTATGGTAGATAACATATAAATTAGAATTTAAAACCACTTCCTTGAGAATGACTAATTTCCTGTTTGTCTCCTAAGTAAATATGAAATGCACGTTAATAAGCTTCTGTTTGTCTTTCTCATATTACTCCATCTTTTGTTACAGGGTCCCATTCTAAATAATTTTTGAGACTCAATCTGAAAACAGGTGGATGAATGGGAGAGATGGAGTTTATTAGGGAGTGCTCCCAGAAAACACCTTACAGCAGCTGATAATACTTAATGACTGCAAAGGCCAGCTCAAACATTATTCTTAAAAATGAATGAAACATTTAAGATATTCACATTTTTATATGATGCAGCATCTCATGCATTCAAGGATGGCCACAAACTCACTGTGCAGTTGAGGATGACCTTGAACACCTAGTCATCCAACCTCCACCTTCTTGTTTGCTGAGATTACAGTGTTTACCACCGTGTTAGGTTTATGATAAAGTCTCTTGTACAACTTTGAAATTTTAAACTCAAATGACTTTCCTATGTTAACTTTGCTTTATTTCTTTATTCTCTAGCAATGATTTTCCGTTTTCATAGGTTCATAAAACATCTTTTCTGTGTATCATGTAGGATCATACTCATTTAATGCTTTAGCCTAAATGAAGGCTGTAGTAATTCTGTCTATGAAGCAAAAATGGTTGATAATCACCAGAAGTGTGCTAAATCCAAATGTGCACGTTTATAGAATTCTTTTCTCCAACCTCTGAAGTTTTCACTGTAAATTTATTCACAACTATTTTCTAATGAAATTTTTTGCTGTTGATACTGTCATTAGAATATTTAAATTGAGACTGTGAAACAGTAATGTTGCACTGCCACTGCCAGGAATCTTCAGTTAGATATGAAATCCTGAGCCCTGTATTGAGCTTCTGATAGCACTTTTTTGACAGGAACAGATAAGAAGGCTGCAAACGTTGATAGAAAGCATTCCCTTAAGTCACGTGCACCTCAAATGAGAATGTCAAGAAGCAGACTATTTTTCTATTCAGTGCCTTCTTGCTGTAATATAAAATACACACAGGCTTATGATGTCAGGGGATTTGGTTGCAAATTCTTTTTTGAGATTTTTTTTTCTGTTAGCAGAGATATAGGAGAATAGCCATCAACAGCCTCTACAAGTTTTACCACAAATGAGGGTCAAGGAGACCTCCTTCAGTTAAAGGTCTACTGCAGTGACAATTTTTTTCAAGCATTTGCTAAAAGCATAAGAATGTTTCCTTCCTGTTTACTTGAACTTGGACCTGAATGTACTTTCCCTGTTCTTAATTTCAATCATGTCTCATTGAAGTAAGGCAAGCACCCTGTCTTACCAGTGATTTAAGAAAAACAACCAAGGTAGATTTAGAAAAGTTTTTTTTTCCACACACAATTTTAACTTCCTGGAATCCTATCATTCCCAAATTGATCCATAGGAAGTGATTGAATCTTGACATATCTAAAATGTGCAAAGGCCCCTAATCTGTATTCAGAACTCAAAATTTCCTTCACAGAAAACTAGGAAGAAAAACAAGCATCTACCAAACACTGGTAACTTTTTCAAAAGACTCACCCATTAATGTAATCTTTATATAGTATTACTTACATGGTATTTCTTCCTTTGGCCCAATTTTAAGTTTCCCAATTGAGACTTGCAACTTTTTGTTGTCACCAAAATATTTGAATCATCGAATATTAGGTAGGGAAAGCAGTTACAGAGGAATAAAACATAACTACATAAATAGAAAAACATGTTAATAATTGGCATAGGTTAAATTAAAGTCCTTCTGTAATTTTATTATCTATAAATGGATTAAGTAAACTGATAAACTACAGAGGATGTCAGGCTTGCTAAAATTTGAATATCTAACTATATTAGAAATTTAATCTTTAAGTGTTTCTAGTCAATTTTTTTTGTTTTCTGGCAAATTATATATTTTTAAAAGCTGTTGTAAGCCAAAAAGAGGATAACAGGTGGTAAAAAATAGGAGTTGTTCTAAGTTTGAAGGATACATTTGATCTTATAGAATTCCTTTTTTATTTTAATTAAAAGAAGCATTTCATTACAACAGCATTAACCTATTCAATAACATTTTTCTGAGCTAGAGTACATCTCTTTCAAAATTGGCTGTACATTTCTAGGTTTACAGATGAATTATTACGCTTATATAATCTTTTACTCATTATAAACTCTATAAGACATAAAATTAAATGAGGTTCCAACGTTTAAAAAAGATCTCCACTGTGTTGTCAAAACACACAGTTTCATACAGAAAAATTCATTTCAGGGCTCTTGACATTGAGACGTTTAGTTCCCAGCATCCACATCAAGGCTAATAATTGTCTGTGACTCCAGTTCCAAGGGTTCTGACACCCTCTTCTGGCTTCCACAGCATTACAAACATAGTGCATTTAGACACATGCAGGCAAATAACTCATAAAATGAAATTAATTATTAAAATGTTAATTTTAAGAATAATGCTTATATTTGGATTAGAAAGAGGAATCAGCAGCTTAGAGCACTTGGTGCTCTTGCAGAGAACTGGAGTTCAGTTTCCAGCACTGGCATCCAGTGCCTCATAACTTCATGTAAGTCCAGCTCCAGGGGATTCAGTACCACCTTCTTGCCTTCAGGAATAGTGTGCACTTAACACAAGCACACATGTGCACACGTGTGCACACACACATACAAGCATATACACACATATAAATGAAAATAAATTCATCTAAAAAAAAAGAAAAATAAATATCTTAAACAAATTAAGCTGTCACCAGAAAAAAGTCATTAAATTTAAATTAAAGCTAGTCATTGGGAACAAGAAAAAGTAAAGGTTAACAAATTAAGATCATAAAAGTAGATAGAAAAAAACAATAAAACTGAAGACCAGTAGAGAAAATTTTTTTTTCAAAATTTAGTTGATAAATTTTTATTGTAGTAAACTAAGAATAAAAGTACATTGCAAATGTTAGGTTCCAAATAATGTATACCATAGGTCACTCATACAAATTATGTATACCATAGGTCACTCATACAATGAGTAAAAATTTTCTGTGTTATACAATAATTATCTACAAAACTATGCAATTAGCACTCATCTTAATTGTAAAATATAGGTCTTTTCCATAAAAAGAGGAACAAAGGAGTCTTTTCCTATCCTTTATATCTAGTACAGATGTGCAGCATAGGAATTAAAGAACTGAAGTCTGCAAAGGTAAAGTAAAACTGCTATTTTTCCTAAAAGAGAAGGAATTTAAAACTCATTTTGAGTTAATTTAATGAGGTGCCATAGTACAAATTCAATAAGAACTTTCTATTTCATTTCTAGGTACTATCAACAAAAAGTTGGAAAATGAAAATACTTCCATTTTAATTTAATGTACAAACTTGCCAAGGAAATAAATATGAAGGACTTAAGTGGTTAGATGATAAAGTTTGTTCTTTCTAAACCTTGCACTAAAAGACAGTGTGATATTGGTGAAATGAAAAAAGTAATTGGAACATGATAAATAACTCAAATAGAGAAATTATTTTGAATCAAGGTGTCAAATCACTTTTCAAGAATTTACACTGGGATAAAAACCACCTTGTGCTTGGGATGCACAGGTTCGTATGTGAAAAATGCATACACAAAAACTTAATACATACACAAAAATTAATTTCAGATCTACTATGAGTTGTCAGAATGTGAATCCAAGATGTAAATCTCCCAGAATATATTTGAGAATTTATAAGTGCCCCCCGCCCCAGGTATCTTGGGGAAAGACAGTATCTTACAGGGATGGGAATCTTGGTCGGTCCAGTGAATGAACTCTCACTGAAGGGCATTTGGGAACACAAATCAGATGCTATAGGCCATTGGTCTTTTTTGCCTTTCTTTTCATTTTGCTCCCATTCATTTCCTCCTTGCTCTTTCATTCTCCTTTTAATAAAAGTAATCACCTACAGGTAAAGTAAACAGCAGATAATTTTATGCCCTACTGTCATACTTACTGAATGATAACCTTTCTTCACCTCTTTAACCAATATCTAGCTTTATCTTTTTCAGGGATAATAGACTATGAAATATTTTGAATATAGGAAGTTTTATATAGTCTGAGAAATTAAAAACAATAAATAAATAAATAACACCATCTATATTCAATCCACATCTTTAAATTCCACCAGGCATGATTAAAATTTTTCCATAAAATATATCTGTGATAAACATGTACAGACTTTTTCTTGTCATTGTTCCTAAACAATGAAAAATATAGCCTAACAGTTACTTAATAGCATTAATGCCTCATTAAATATTGTAAGAAATCTAAAAATGAATTCAACTACATGTAGGATACACATAGATTATATTCAAATGCTGTGGCATTTAATGTATGATACACACACACACTCAAAGGAGAGTAACAGATCCAATCCTCAATGGATAACAAGGGATGACTATTGTATTACTTTTCTGTTGCTCTGATAAAACACCATGACCAAAAGAACTTATAAAAGGAAGAGATTATTTGAGCTTGTAGTTCCATAGGACTCAGAGGCCACCATGGCAGGGAGGCATGGTGGCAAAATGTGGCTGGAGCAGAAAGGGGAGTGCTCATATCTTCAAACAGGCACAGGAAGCAAAGCATAACTGGGAATCTCACAAGGCTTGAGATGTCTCAAAGCCCTCCTTCAGTGACACACTTGCTTCAGCAAGGCCACACTTCCTAAAACCTCCCAAAATGGCACTATTAACTGGGGACAAAAATGTTCAAATACTTGGAGCCTATGGGGAACATCCTTATTCAAGCTAGCACATTCCACTCCCTGGCCCCCATAGGCAAATAATCATATAAAATCCAAAATGCATTAAGTCCCCATAGTCTTTACCAGTCTCAAAACTATTCCAAAGTCTATAGTCCAAAATCTCTTCTGAAACTCAAGTTATTCTCTTAACTGTAATTCCCTCCAAAAGTCAAAAAAACAAATTACATACTCCCAACGTACAGTGGACCCGAATACACATTCCTATTCCAAAAGGGAGGAATGGGGTGGGAACATAGTGAAGAAATACCGGACCAAAACAAGACCAAAATCCAGCAGGGCAAACACCAAATCCTGCAGCTCCATATCTCACAACTGACACTTTAATTCCAAAGGGTTCAGATGACCTAACCCCTTTAGCTTAGCTGCATGCAACATAAACTTCACTCTTGGACTAGTACTATGCCTTGTATGCAGCTTCCCTTGGCAGATGTCTCACAGCCCTAAGATCTCCCAATATCTTCTTGAGGTCTCCACTGCCAACGAGGCTTGACCTTCACAGCTTCACATAATGGTCTTTCAGGGCATCTTGGCCTGTGAATCTATGGAGGAAGAACCAATGACCCACTTTACTCTTGTATCTTTCATGCCTGTAAAGCCAGCACCATGTGAACAACACTGCCAAGTTTGGTTGCCAGCTTGGGATGGACCCTGGCCTAGTTCATCCATATTAGCAGCTTTTCTTTGCTGTGGTGTTCTAGGATCAGAAAATCCCTCCAGAATTTTCTGTTCACTAGTTTAAGGCTTAGCTGAGTGTCGTCTTGCCCTGAAGGCATTCTTTCCATTGTTTAAGTGCAAATCTCTAGATCTATTCTAATTGCTGTAATCTCCTTATCAAAGAGATCCTCTGCTTCAGCAGTTGCCTTGGCTCCAACACTAGTCTCCCTAGTGTTATTTTTCAGTGAAAACTACATTTTGCTTTTCTTCCTATTCCATTTGCTCTTCTTCACTGCAGATCTGTACAATATTTACCATCAATAACCACACCACCATTTCTCTATTAGGTTGTCTTTAAATTAACTCCTCCAACGATTAGTCCACTACTTTTCAACTTAACCTCAAACAGGCTTTTGGACTGTGGGTAGAATAGCCAGGCTGTGAAAAATTCCCAATTGCTGCCAAAATCCCTATTTCCCTCTGGAACTATTTTGCTCTTGGTACTACTTTCTTCCAGATTCCTATTAGAACTACCTGTCAAGCTCTGCTTACAATATTCAACTGCTTTTCTAGTCAAAACTTCCAAAATCTTCCACATTCTTCCCCAAACTCACATGGTCAGGTTCTTCATAGCCTACAACCCAATCTCTAGTACCAACCTCTGTATTCATTACATTTCTCTTGCTCTAATAGAAACACTGAGCAAAGCAAATTATAGAAGATTTTATTAGCTGGGCATAGTGGCACATACCTTTAATCTCAGCACTTGGGAGGCAGAAGCAGATGAATCACTTCCAGTTTGAGACCAGTCTGGTCTACATAGCAAGTTCCAGGCCAGCTGGAACAACAGAGAGATCCTGTCTCAAAAAGGCAAAAAAAAGTTTATTTAGCTTGAGGTTCTAGAGGAATCAAAATTCATCATGGTGGGGGAATATGATGCAGGATGTGGCTGGAGCAGAAAGATGAACATCTTCAAGCAGGCACTGGCACCACAGAGCTACTGAGAATCTGGCAAGGCTTGAGAACTCTCTAAGCCCAGCACCTGGCATGGCCACACCCCTTAAAACTTCCAAAAACAGTGCCACCAACTGGGACAATGTGTCCAAATACTTGGAGCCTATGAAGGGCATTCTCATTCAAATAACTATAACTACATAGCTTCTTGTATAAATAGTGTGTACAGTGTGTGTGCATGTGTGTGTTTGTCTAATAAGCACTTGATGATGTAGTCCAACTTATTATTCATCATGAAAATGCAAAATAAAATCATAATAAGATAAGATTTCACCTTCCGTACATGGTTATAATAGAAAAACTAACCATATCAAATTTTGGTAACCATGTGCATGGCCAGTGGGAATCCAAAATGGTAAAAACACATAGAAAATTTCTCAGTTTATTTTTTTCATCTTTTTGAGATAGAGTTTCCTTGCAATGCAAGCTGGCCTAGAACTCACTATATGGACAAGGCTGACCTTGAACTCACAGAGATCTGCCTGCCTCTACCTCCTGAGTACTGGGATTAAAAGTGTGCACCACCACACCTGGCTAATACGTTTGTTTCTTGTAATCTTAAATATGCATTCACCCTGTGACCTACCAGTTTCATTCATAGGTATTAGAAAAACATGAAAGCAAATTTCCATAGAATAACTTATAGAAAGAATATTTATTCATAATGGTCTTAAATATAATATCCCAAACTTATAGCTATCAATAGGATCATGAGTACCCATGCTGAGGTATATTTATACATTGAAATTCTCCTCAGACACTGAAAGAAATGAAATTTGAATGCACTAACATGTTTGCATCTAAAACACTTGTTCTTACGTGAAAAAGGAATTAGTGTATTTGTTATGACTCCAGTTATAAGTAACTTCACTACTAATATCAGGTGCAGTAAGTCAAGGAGTGGCTGCCTTCTAGAGGATGATGGAGGGTTGGGCTTAGCAGAAGGAGAGAAGTTCCTGAGTTGATAGAAATGTTCTTTCATTTTGAAAGGAACTTGGAAATTTTGACGAAATTATTGAATATATATATACATATATAAAACTATTTTAATATGAACTAGTAAAACGTATGTGTTTTCCAGTATATGCTACTGAAATATAATACATCAAGCATCATGTGATACAAGTATAAACCCATGTTATTAACAACAGGTTTATTAAAATTTTTATTCACTTTAATATATGTACTATGTAGCAGTTACACTGAATCAGGAAAGACAGTGTGATTTTAGACAGTCAAAAATTCCTTCAGGAATTATGTTAAACAATTAAGGGTTTTATTCAGTATTTTCAGAGTTCTGTAAAATCACAGATAAGTTAACTTTTTAGGGTTTGATGTTTCCTATAAGATGAAATATACTCTGGTGCATAGCGGCCTATATGGGTGCGATTATAGGATTAAAGAAATGCTGTGTTACACCGAGAGGATAACATTTTCAGACAAAAAGGCATGGAGGTAGAGAGCTTGAAAGATCCATACATATTTAATGGGGGATATGAAGTGTTATAATAAGAGGATAGAAAGAAAGTTAGAGACCAGATAATAGGAGGTCTTGACTATCTACTATATTCAGAAGTATTAACTTATACCTCAAAGATACATACATACCACACACACACATACATACAGACATGTGTACTTCTTTCAAGTGAAAATTTACACAGGGTCCAATATATGAAATAGATCAATGTTGCAACTCTGGTTAAGTGGAGGCATGGGCACCTGAAGCATCACTTGAATATTTCCGAACCCAACACCATCAGTTTCATTTGCCATGGAATAAGATCTTTCATCTTCCATGCCTTGAGGTAGTTATCTGTTACGAACCATAATAAATGTCTTCTTTGTGGATCTGTTGGACTTTCAAGATGAACACTTGATAAATATTGCTGTAGGTAATGGAAAGTTATTGAAGAGCTTCAACAGATTAAGAGATTCTGCCAGCACATTATTTTTTTCCAGTTTAGAAAAGACTGCAGGTTAAAGTGATATAATACAACCATGGCAGGGGAAATGGAAAGAAGCCAGGTCATACTTATTATGGATTCCTGTGATCTGATTAGATGAGAGGGATAATAAGAAGAATATACAATTTTTTGTTTATGTTTTGGAAGGATCACAGAGATATGGTGCTGTTACCAGAGAATACTTTGCTCAGTCCAATGTAGGACTTAATAGTTGAAAATCACATTTGTTGAAACGCCTCATACAGTGGATGCTAATTGAAAGGCAGCAATGTGAGACTGATGATGTAACTTAGTGAAGTGTTTGCCTATCATTCACCAAGCCCTAGACTGGATCACTAGCACCATGTAAATCAGTCATCATGGCAAATGCCTGAAATTCCATCCCTTGGGAGTTTAAAGCAGGAGAATCAGAAGGTCATCCTTGGCTAAATAATGAGGTTATCCTGGGCTACATGAGACTCTAGTCTGGAAGAAAAGAAGGTAGGAATGTGAAGAGGGATGCAAATGTGATACATAGAATTTACTATTGGAAGTTCCGTATCTGCTGACACAATTGTAGCAAAGGCAGATACTTTATGGAACAGAAAGAAGCAGCACTGGAAATTGAACAACGCATTCCATATCAAGGATATTTGCATTGAATAATCATGCTACAAGTAGATTTATTAGTTCAAGGATGCAATTGTTGTGAGACCAGAACTAAAAGGAACAAACATTGACTTCCATTCAATCTCTTGACAGAATTCAGAACTTGAAAGAGATGATTTGGGTTAGAAGTTTACAGTTTTGTTTTTTATCGAGATCACACCAACTTCTCCTGTACTCCCCAAACAGAAACAAAAGTATTCAGCCTTTTTCCTTTTCTCTTTCTTTGATTATAAACTTGATCTGGGCTTCACAATCCTTCAGAATTAAGCACAACTACTGTCATTTCTACTGGGCACAGGAGATAAACTTATTCGCCATCACTGGTCTGGAAAAATAAATGTTGGGCATACAGACTTAAAAGTCAGAATTTAAACAACAAAGCATGTTTTTTTTTTGAGACTGCCAAAGGTAGAAATTAACACTCAGTATACAAATGGTAATCAGGCTACCAGTGAAGATGGAATTATTGATACTTGTTTCTTTGTCTCAAGCGTATAAGGACAGTCGTTACACCTTTGGGTCAAAAGGTTATGGAGTCTACATCTTTATTTTGTCCTTAAATCTAAAATAAAACTTAGCTTACAGTCTCATATATGTTTCTGAACATAATCATCTTAGTTAAAATATCTAGGATAGTGAACCTTAAAGTGTATCCCATATATGTACAAGATCATCATTCTCTAGGAACTTGTTAGAAGTGGAAATTCATAGGATTTAATCAAGAGAATCTAAAAAACCCTATGGGTTGGAAACAGCATCTGTGGTTTAGTAAGCTGTCCTATTGTATTGCTGAACCCGCAATATAAAGAATATACGCCTTGGCTGACATAGAAAAGCCTACCTTACATGTCTCAAAACTAAAGATTGGTCTACCCTGCCTCATTAAAATTATAGTTCATTCAGTGGCTGTTCTTGTATAAGGCCCAGGTTCGAATTCCAGCACCCACATGGCAGCTAACAACTGTCCGTAACTCCAGTTCCAGCAATCCGTCAGCCTCTTCTGTCCTCGGTATTGCATGACACTGGTGCAGTTACCTACATGCAGGCAATATACACATACACCTAAAATAATAATAATAATAATAATAATAATAATAGTAATAATAATAATAAATAATAAAAGAATTATAGTTCATTCTTGTATGCTTAAATTCACCTACCTACCCACACACCTACCTACCTACTTATTTAAATATTCATAACTACAGGTTAATCATGTCTTGATTTTCAAACTTCAATCCTTTACCAACCCCAGATGCAACAAAGAATGCCTGTCCTACAGGGTTTCTGGTTAATGGTAATATCTGATGAAAGGTTTGTTTTTGAAATTATTTTGAAGAAAGGCATAGAATCTGTATGAAGGGATGGTAGGAATAACTAGTCAAATCCACCATGGGGCTACTTGGGATATTAAGTACTCCTTCATCCCTCCAAGATAATTCAGTGGATATCCTAAATTCACACAGAGGGTGGAGCCCAGACATGTCAATCTGCTTTCATCATGAATAAATATATGCATGAGCCATCCTTCATTTTATGACATATTATTCCATCTCCCAATCCTTAATTATTTCATATACAGAACCCAATCCACCAGAAATACAGAAACACAAATAAAAATGTGAGCACAGGCCTAGAGAGATGGCTCAGTGGTTAAAAGCATTGACTGCTCTTGCAGAGGACCTAGGTTTGCTTCCCAGCACCCACATGTCAGCTACGAATCTTCCTTAACTCCAGTTTGAGGGGATAGAATGCCCTCATTTGACCTCCATGATTGTTGCAAAACATGAAGGCAATACACTTGTACACATAAAATAAAAATAATAAACATATTTTAAAAATAAAAATAAAATTTATGTATATGTTTATAAAATATCTGATTTGATGTTAAATATTAAAATGCAGAAGTTCTATCTACAATAATTTCCTTGTGTTCCACCAGAAATCATAATAGAGCTTCTGAGAATTATGGTAAAATTTGTTTTCTGGATTATGTCATCAAATTATCTGTGGATCATAGTTTACTTTTCCATGAATTCTAGAGCATCACTACAAATGTGGGAAAATATCAAAGAGATTTTAAAATAATTTATGACATGCATTAATTCTACAAATATTTAATGAATACTAAGTACTGTGTTAGGGTTTGGAAATCAGAAATCGGTCATACATGCCTAGTTCCTGTTCCTAATTAAGAATTCCAGAAGAAACAAGAAGTCAGTGTAGTAATGAAACACTGGCCTAAGCTCTGTAGTAGGCGTAAACCACCACTTGAAAATGAAGTAGCCATAGTTCAGGATGTGTAAAGGTAGAATGAAAGAATAAAATCACAGTGTTTTATAGAAATGAAAATAATGGCTGAACAGATACCTCAGTGGGTAAGAGCACTTGCTCCTCTTGCAGAGGACCTGGATTCAGCTCCAGCACCTACATGACAGCTCAGAACCACCTATAACTCTAGTGTCAAGGGAGCTTGACACTCTTCTGGCCTCAGAGGGCACTGTATGCATGTGGTGCACTTACATACATGCAAGCAAAAACTATTCTACACATAAAAATAACAAACTTCAAAAACTTTTTATAGGGGCTGGAGAGATAGCTCAATGGTTAAGAACACTGGTTGATCTTGCAGCATACCCTGCTTCAAATCCCAGCACTCACATGGTAGCTAACAACTGTCTTAAATCCAGTTCCAGAGGATCCAACAGCCTCTTCTGTCCTCCGTGGGCATTGCATGACACAGGTGCACTTACCTACATGCAGTCAATACATGCATACACATATAATAAAAATAATAAATAAAATATAAATTAAAAAATTAAGCAAAAACCTTTGATAAAGAAATGAAAATAAAAACAGTATGAAATTTGTAAAAATTAAAGATTATTTTAGAAAGAACAGATTCCTAAGAAAAAGCAGTTTTTAATATGTATGAGTGTATTCCTGCATGTAAGTAAGTGCACCCATATGCAAAGCCCACAGAGATGAGAAGACGGTGTCAGAGCCCCTGGAACTGGAGTTACATACAGTTGTTAGCTGCCATGTGGCATTTTATATGGGCGAAAGGATAAGGAAAGCAGAGAAATTACCATTTGTGAAAAGGTAGTTGCAAAAATCAATATACTGTATTTACTAGTTACATTCAGTTAGAGAGAAAAATATTGAATAGGCATGAAGAGGGCCACTGGCATGTCAATAAGGCCATAAAATTTAAAATGCTTTTGTAATTATGGCCAAGAACCAGCTGAGGTGAGGGGGAATGTTCATTTGAGGACTAGTCAATTTTGAGTTAATTTCAATTTTTGCTTTGCCATAATTTCTCTGAGATACTGCTCAGAGAAATCATGGAATGCTTCACCCCACATCACTCCATTTGGAAACTAGTTTTATAAATATAGATGGAGAGAAATTGTTGTCCTGGGCAATTTTATCCTTCAGAATGAAGTCTTGTTGGCATGTCTTGTAGGGCAATTTCTTTCTGGGAAATCTTACTGTTATCTTTGGTCCTTGTTCACTTGCTCCTAAGAGATTCATAGATTTACTTGTCTCAATTCTGATTTATACTGTTTGATGCTTTTTAATGGAAGTGAATAGTCCACTTTACAGCCCTATATTTTCAGAAGTAAGTAGGGACCTTCAACACGCTAACTTATCTGTTTCAAATGTTCCCTCCATAAAGCCCCTCTGAAACACGAGAGGAGTATGTTTTATTGCACATCACAGAAAACTGAGAAACAGAGGAGGAAGCCAATGCCATGCTTTTCTCTGTCTCTCTCTCTCTGTCTCTCTCTCTGTCTCTCTGTCTCTCTGTCTCTCTCTGTCTCTCTCTCTGTCTCTCTCTCTCTCTCTCTCTCTCTCTCTCTCTCTCTCTCTCCTGTAATCTGTGTGTAATCTCTGTGTAATGTGTGTGTAATCCTTAAGGTCCTCAAAGATGCTCTTTTCAGAGTCTCTCCACCTGTAGCCATTCTTGTGCTTTTCCATGTAGGAGGTCAGAGCAAGGGCAGAATGGAGGAACAAAACCCTGTGTGTTGGCAACTCTGATAACTTTGGCAATTTGGTCAGAAATGGTATTTCTCACCAATGACTTTTACTGATATTTAGTTGAGCATAAGTGACACGTGATAACCTCTGCTTCTAAAGGCAAATAGAAAATGTATTTTTAGTTGATTCCATTCTTACCCAGAATAAATTGGTGTCCTTATGTGGAATAAGAAGAGAATATGTATTGGATAGCTAGTTATGGAACTTTGTCATATCTGAGGTTTGGTCTGAAGGGAGCACCCGATCCTTAGACTCTTATGTACTAGTTTTGTACTTCATTATGTCTCCCAGAATGTACATGCTCTGTCAGGATTCCCAGTTCTCTGGTTCCTCTCTGTGTTGTGATGTTATCATCATTTTATTTCTGACTCATTTTCTTTCTCTATCACTGATTTTCATTTTGAAATTTTTCTTTTAGACACTATTAATGGTAATCCTGGTTCTGATATATGTACATAAACATATACCTGCATGCATATGTTTCTGGTAACATTCATACTTTGTGGTACAATTTTGGTACTATTTCCTGAAGCAAGACTCAGTGTTTTTATATTTGTGTTTCTAAATCTTCATTAATGAAAGAATTCAGGTGTTGCTAAGGGGGAAATGTTTAAAATGGGGCTATTTATATGGGAGGGGAAAAGGAGGCTTATATAACTAACTGTGGGGTAAGGGGGAAGAAAGAGCTCCCCAGGAATAAATAGGGAACAGGTACTCTCAAGGGAGAAATGAGGAAAATAGGGGTCCTTTACCAGGGGAGGGCCTGGAGGGAGGTTAGACAGGGAGAGAGAGAGGTGAGATAAATGCAAAAAAAAAAAAAAACCCAGAGGGAATCATATTAGTCCAAAAACCTACTGGAAAATTACACATACACTATCCCTACATGAGTCCATGTGTTTAGTGGAAGGCTACTTAACAAGAAACAGTGCCAGACAGGAGAAACCTTCCTTTGAGTTCCTGGTCAGGGCAGTCCACCAGAATCCAAAAATTACAAAGGTTATTGCTACAGCCCTCATTGCCTCCCAGAAACTGAATGTAAAACTCTATTGCTGAAGACAGGACATAGTTTGGACACAGGATTTGGATCAATGGAGCTTAATCTGACCTGGAAGCCACCTCCCCTGTAGGCTAGGCCTCATAGCTTTGGAAACCACTATGCAAGCTACTAAGGGAAAACACCAATTCATGGTCCAATTTCAGCTTTAATGCCTAATAACCAATTATATTGGGGCAGTAGGGACACTTTCATCTTGGGGATAATCAACAGATACCTAATTGGACTTAAAGCCCACTCAATGGGAGGAAACTCATGTGTGCTACTGTAAACATAACATATGGCTAAAGAGATCATAGATATTAGAGAAACCCCCAAGGCAGTCTCATTACAAATGTAATTTCTTACTATGTGCAAAATATGGATCCTTATATATGGCAGAGTTCCACAACTGGTCATACATAGAGATTGTCTGTGAATTACCCAACTGTAAGTGACACATCTACAATCTAACCTCTATACCTAAGGCTCACACAGGGAGGAGGTGCATGACTGTAAGGAAATAAATCCTACAGGCTCCTTGGGGCCTTGCTCATATGAACCTACAGCAATGGTATCAGCATGCACAGACCCATGCAAAGTCAAGCAGACAAAAACCCAGCATAGAACTCTGGGGATGGGCAGTATTCCTAAATCTCACCAAAGAACTGTTGGCAGATGATTAGTGCTGGATAAAGAAGAGTTGATCTTCTTAAAGAGAGGGATTCTAGATAGACTGACTAGACCTCAGTGAATAAACTTGCACTGAGGGATGTCTCAGGATACTAACTTGACTTCATTGGTCTCAAGACAAAATGACAGAATTTATGAAATCCAGTGTTGGGGGGTAGTTATGGGAGGGTGCCAATGGCAACAGGTTATAAAGATGATTAAGATGTTCTGTAGGAAATACACAAAAAGCAGTAGAAAATTTACAAAAAAATGAGAAAGTGTTCAATTGCTTTCCAATTCTTTCTCTGCATTAGAAAAACTATACTTATAAAAACTATGTTGTCCCATTTATCAGCAAATGAAAAACAGAGAAGAAAAATAAAAAGAAGCTCATGTCTTTCATAATTAGAACTTAAGCTTATATTTGTAAGCTTAAGAAGGTAAGATTTAAAAAGAATTCCTTAAGGGCTGATTAGAGAAAAGTCTCTGTGTGATTTGCAAGAGTTCCTTTTCAATAAGTTAAGATGGAAGGATGACTTCATCATGCAGTTCCAAAATTAGGCAGTAATAGAAAAATGAAACACATAAGCTACTGACATGCGGAGATTTTTGTTAAGCATAAAATTCCAAGTTAATCAGAACAGGGATAATATTTTCTTGATCAGTTTGAGACAGATAAATATGCAGATGGAATGAAACAAAACAACAGAATTTGACATAAAATATAAAGCTATTGCAGAGTTTATATATTTCATACTGACTTTGGAAAGGGTATAGATTTTAGGATTCTCTGCAGGTATTTAGCTATGTTTTCTGAGGAAGGAGTCATGGAGTGAACCATTTTGAAAGCTAAGCAGGTCCTTAGATTTCCTTGGGAATTAAAGAAAATATTTGGTAATACAGATAAGGATTGCAATGCACTTTCTGCTTTTGAATATTTACTGTCTTGTCCTTTCACAGCACCTATCCTCAAACCCAGCCATTACCTTTCATGTTCTTCTCTCCTCCTTCATCTCCAAATTTACGCAGCATTATGAGGTTTATGTATTGTTTCTCCTATGTTTTTATTTTTAAAGTAAGTGTATTTTAATGTATATACACAGTACCCCATAAAGCAATTTACAAGACACAAAATGATAGCAGTTTCTAAATTATCAAATGTAATATGAATACTTTAGAAACATACATAAATTAGATACACATTATAGAGTTGAAGTTTCCTGTGACCACCCTCCCAATTCTGATTTCCACCTAAATCCCTCTGATCTATATAGCCCATCCCACAAATAACTGGTTAGGAATTTCGATTGAATTCTAAGGAACCTTGAAAACCACATTCAGATACATATCTATAGAAAATGCATATAATTATTTTGCACATAGATTGAACTCTAATTTACATATACCACTTGCAATTTTCCCTTAGCATAATGTGTCTGAGATCATCCCATGTTACTACAGATCAAGGTTATTTCTTTTAACACCAATACAGTAGTCTAACCTATGACCACACCTGGTTTACTTAGCCATATTGTTTTCCATACTTAGCCATACTTTCCATACTTTTTCCATACTTAGCCATATTTCCATGTTATTTTCATTTGACTGGCATTTAATATCAAAAAATGTCATTTTCAGTACATTTATTTATAGAGTATTTGTTACACATCTTATATTCTATGATATTATTTCAAGTCAGCATATTGCATGAGAAGGAGGAATAAGGATAATTTGTCACAGGAAAAGAAAGTTTATGAATGTAGACTCTTAAATTGGAGCTATTGCTTGAGTTAGCCAAACTTCCTCATTATTTTTACTTTTTTACACAGGCTTTTGCCTTTGAACCCAGATAATGGACGTGGCCAATAAGTCTGCCGTGACTGAATTTGTTTTGCTGGGGCTCTCTAACTCCTGGGAACTACAGATATTTTTCTTTATTGTCTTCTTGCTGCTTTATGTGGCAACAATATTCGGCAACAGCCTCATAAGTGATCACAGTTCTAGCTGACCCTCTCCTGCACTCTCCTATGTACTTCCTGCTGAACAACCTTTCTCTCATTGACATGGCTCTTGCTTCCTTTGCCACGCCCAAGATGATTATAGACTATCTAACTAATCATAACACAATCTCTTTTGATGGATGCATCTCCCAGGTATTCTTTCTCCACCTTTTCACTGGTACTGAGATAATTTTACTGATGGCTATGTCTTTTGACAGATATGTTACAATTTATAAGTCCCTGCACTGTGCTTCAGTCGTTAGTCCCCAGGTGTGTGTTGCCCTTGTGGTCGCATCATGGATTGTAGGAATCATGCATTCAATGAGCCAGGTCATACTTGCTCTCACGCTACCATTCTGTGATCCCAACCAGGTAGACAGTTTTTTCTGCAACCTTCCTGTGGTGTTCCTGTTGGCTTGTATGGAAATATTTGTGCTTGGCCTCTTTATGATATCAATGAGTGGCATAATTGCTTTGTCCTGCTTTGTCCTTTTACTTAATTTGTATGTTATTGTGCTTGTTACAATCAAGCACCATTCCTCTAGAGGGTCCTCATAGGCCCTTTCGACCTGTACAGCTCACTTCCTTGTTGTCTTCATATTCTTTGGGCCATGCATCTTCATCTATATGTGGCCACAGAACAGCTCTGTGATAGAAAAGATCCTGTCTGTATTTTATACCATCTTTACTCCCATTCTGAACCCAATAATATATACGTTGAGAAATCAAGAAGTAAAGACAGCCATGAAGAAACTGAAAAGTAAGCTTCTAAATTCCAGGAGAGAAACTCCTTCGCATTCTTTTCCTTTTTAAATCTCTCAGCAGAGGTTTAGTGTCAAACAGAGTTTCCAAAGCTGTGTTCTTATTTCTGGACTTCATATAAAATTGTAATTGCCAAGAATTTCTAAGGTTATCAGGCTGTGTATTTTCAAGTGTATGGAAAAATATATGTGAAATTTTAAAAAGGAAGTTAATGGAAATATTTTTCCAGAAACCAAAACTATCTATAGAAATATAAGAAGTTGTTGTTTTGTTAAGATTTCCAATAATCAGTGCAATAGAAAATATCAAATAATAGCACATCAAAGGAGAAAATGACAATTACCTATAAATGGCAACTCAAGAAAATCCCTAAAGTATGACAAATTGGCAAGACTTCTGCAATCCTTAAATAGCCTAAACTGATGTAAGAAATTAATTTCTGCCCCAAATAGTCACTTTTTACATTTCTGAGTCACTTATACTTCACGTTAAATCAATTTGTGACCTCTGTAATTAGAGAGAAAAAATTCTGGGTATGTAAATATATAAATGGAGAAGGGGTGTGTAGAAATGATGTGAATGTGAATTTCCATCAACCACCTCAGTTAAGGATCACAGCAACCTGACTTTATACCTCCAGACAACTCAGTTAACCAGCACAGAAGCACTGCCTGGACACCACCAATAACCTCATTAGGGAGAATAACAGCAATGTATGTTACCTCCAGCCACTTCAGTTAATCAGCACAGCAACACTGGGCTGATATCTGCTTCTGACAATGTAGATTTATGGACAAGTGCAACAATCGTACAAACCAGAAAATGTTATGAGTTCCAAAGCTGAACCTTTAGTCCATAAGGTACCATGGAAAAGTTGTTCATGGGAAGTTAACATTAGAATATAACATGCTAATGATATGATTTATAAAGACTGATGTTTAAATTTACAATGTTATTTTATTTATTTATATTGACTTACACATTGGTTAAAGTATTATTCCCTTTAATATTTTGGAAAAGTAAATTTCTCACTAGTAATACACTGTAAATTTAATGTTATGCTTTTATATACAAATTGTTTTTGTTAGTGTTTTAACTATTAGCTTTTATGTACACAAGGAATTGCTACCACCTGCTGGTAGTGACTCTCACTGCAAGTACTGAAATACAAAATATTGTAGTTTTGTGTGCTTTGGAAGTCATCTTTTAAGAAACGATAGCAAGCATGAACTAATTCAAATTATGTGGAATTTACTAAATGGTATTTGTAAAAATAGTCTATCAAATATACTATCCCATGTGTATCTACTAAAGGTAAGAAAATGTTGCAAATGAGTATTTATAAATCTCTGGGTGTTTTTAATTTGGGGGATTATTGAGTAAATGGAGAAACCACAAATTTTTTATGAATTAAGTGAAATACATTCAGAGGTAAATTAAGTAAAAGAAACCCCTAGGTTTTCAATTTAAGGCAAATTATAAAAGGGATGTATTGTTTTTTATTGTGTTTTTTCATTAACTGTATTAAGCAAACAAGGAAACAAATTTAGTGTAAAAGTGTCTGATATTGTGTTTAAAATATAGCCAATTTTTAAATAAACAATAAAATTGTTTATGATATTAACATAAGCACAAAACACATTTCTACCAGTGAAATAACTGCATTATTCTATTTGAAATTCTACTATAAATGGCTTGACTTATGCTGTGTGTAAACATTGTCTTAGTTGCAGGTACATGTTAAGATTCAAGGACCTATTTATTTGGACCACTTAGCTCGTGTTTCAGTAATGTCCCCAATTAGTTCATGTAATATTTATTAGTCCAAGGAATCTTTTAAAAATTGAACTGTTTTTTGCAGTATTAATCTATGGAATATTTGACAGGCATATTGTAAATCTTCAGTGCTTATGTGGAAATTCTGAAAGAACATTTGCCAAAATCCCTCAGAGTTATAACTGATCAAAAGAGAACTCTGCAATGCAAGTTAGTAATGAGATTGAGAAGTTGGGTTGAGAATAAAACTTTGTAATGGAGAATGAAAAGAACTGTACAGACTCTGGGAGAATTCATATATAAAGAAAACTCCTTCCTTGGTATATCAACATGAGGATCCAGCATTGAAGGTATCTCTGCATGTTACACAAACTCTTAAACCTCTTAAACAGGATCTACAATTGGTAATTTTATCATTCTGTCTCCTTGATAAGCTGTGGATACTACTTTACCAACCATAAGCACAGTGGTGTGGCTACAAAGTTCTCAAGCAGTGGTTAAAAAAAGGTACTATTTACCACTAAGTAACCAATGCAGAAATGATTCCAAAACATTCTGGATGAGCAGAAGCCAGCAAACATCATGACAGTAAGCCAAACAGTTTTAAATGGTCTGCACTATTTCCAATAATACTATTAAGAGAATGTTGAGATATAGAATATATTTAAGGGCATTATGTTGACTTTGCCTTCCCTTACTGTTTGGGGACCCATTATGTCAGATGGCTGTACATTTTAAAGAATGTTAAGGAGCCAAATATATGTTCTATACAACTAAGCAAAATAATTCAATGCAAGTGGACAGGAGACTGCCAAAATCTAGGTATGAAGTGCTGTGGATATAGCTCCAGTGAGAGAGTGATTACCTGGCACATATGATGCCCTGGTTGAAGTCCGGTATGGACAAAAAAAATCAGAAAAAACATATACTGTAATATATAAAGGAATCAGATATATGTAGTGAGGATAAAATTTTCAAATTATGTTTGATTCTAAAAGCATTTGATAATAATTTCATAGTACTGTGCAGCTCAAAGATGGTAGATCTACCATGAAGTTATCAAAACTTAAGTTTCACACGTTGCATGGCAATTCTTTTTGTAATATTCATTTTTTCAAGGGGTCCCCTCAGATTATATACAATTTTCACTCTGAAGACCCTTGGTCCACCATCAGGATGGATAATGCCATCACCAAAGAGTTGTCTTATGAATGAAGAAAGGAAATCATGCAAAGCCCATGGTCACATTTAACAAGTGTTAGTCATTCTGTCAGTCTGGGTGATCAATGTTCAGTATTCATTTGAGTTCATAATTCTATTGTTTATCAAAAGGTAACTTTTGCACGTGTTTGTGTATAGTATTGATATATATATATGTGTGTGTGTGTGTGTGTGTGTGTACACATGTATGTGTGTGATTGCATATGGATGTGTGTGCACCCCTGCTAGTGGAAGCCAGATGTTTCTTGAAAGCTCTCCATCTTATGTTTGGAGGCAGTGTCTCTTACTTGCGCTCAGAGCTAACAGATCCTGCTAGTCTGGTTAGCCAGGTTTTCCTGGGGATCCCCTGTTTCTGCCTCCCCAGTGCTGGACTTATAGGCAGACCATAGGCCCAGCCAGAGTTTATGTGAGTGCTAGGGATCTGAACTCATACTCATACTTGCATGGTAAGTGCTCTACCCACTGAACCCTCTCCTCAGCCCCAATTAAAAGATATAATTTTGTGTTTTATATGTTCATGTATTCTATATGTGTGATGGCTAATACTAGGTGTCAGTTTGACTGGATCTGGGATTAACTGAAATGAGAGAGACCTTCATGATTGGATCATCTGAAGGGGGAAGACACACCCTAAATGTGGGTGTTACCTTCTGATGGAAGCCCCTATAAAATGCCATGGCGGAAGGCAGCACTTGCTTTTTGCTGCTTGCCTTCTCTCTCACTCATGAGTTCATCTTGCTGCTGTAGACTGAAGACAACCAGATCTCTGGGAATTCATCAGGCCTTCAGGAACAGACTAGGACTACTGAGACAGCCAGCCTTATGGACTGAGCAAACTATTTGATTCTCATCCTCTCCAGTGTGGTGCAGCCCTTGTTGGACTACTCAGGTTCTGCTTCTTTACAGAACCTTGACTAATACAGATTGTATATTTTAAACTATTGCATATGTGATATGCATCTGGATTAATTGGAAAATTAAAAGTGATTTCTAATGGAAAATTGCATCAATCCTTATTAATTCAAGTTTTTAGAAGCTTATTTTATTTCTGCTTGCAAGTTTTGTCAATCAATGGAAACTTTAAATTGCTGTTGAATCATTATTTTATATTGCTTCTTCATAATGAACAATTTTGAAATTAACTTAGAATGGGTATTTGCTGTAATTTTTCATCAGACTAAGAATGATGATGTTTGGAGGATGTGGAGAAAGGGGAATGCTCATTCACTGCTGGTGGGATTGCAAACTCCTGCAACCCGTATGGAAAACAGTGTGGAGAACTCAAATAAATCATTTTTAAAAATTAAAAAAAAAATAACACAGCAAAATGATAACAGGAAAAAAAATCTTTAAGGAAAAACAAAACAAAACAAAACAAAACAAAAACTAAAAATGAACCTACCATATGACCCAATTATATCACTCCATGGCATATACCCAAAAGGACTCATCCTATTGTAGAGGCACTGCTACAACCATGTTTATTGATGTTCTTTTCACAATAGGTAAGAGATGGAAGCAACCTAAGTGCCCCTCAACTGACCAGTTGTTAACTAAAATGTGGTACATTTAAAACAATGGAGTTCTATTCAGCAGTAAAGAAAGATGAAATGATGAAATTTACAGGTAAATGGATGGATCTAGAAATTGTTATACTAAGCAAAGTAACATGGACTCAGAAAAACAAAAGACATATGTACTCCCTCATTTGTGGGTCCTAGCACCAGATCCTTATAAGTGAGTGCATATCCTGATGCAACTGCAGGGACCAGGAATATGGAAAGGGAACCAGGGAGGTAAAGGGAAAGAAAGAAACTGAGCGAGAAAAATAGTAGGATAAAGGTGTCACTAAGGGAAAAATATGTAAATGGGGATAAAGGGGAAAGGGAAAGGAAGGTTATTCAAAGAACTATGGGAATAAAGGGAAAAAATTCTCCAGATGCACAGTTTAAAAAAAGCCTTAATCACAGAAGGAACCCTATAGGGATGGAAGAAAGCCCTCCAAGAAGCAAAATATTTGTTAAATGAAAATCCCAGTGCCAGAGGTAGGTTGCCCCCCTGTGAGATATTGGTCCGAGGGCTCTAGAGGTCCTCAAAACAATAAAGGCCATTGTCAATAATGTTAGCTGTACACTGGAAGTGGACGAATGGACCTTATTGCTGAAGACACTGCATGATATGACTGTGGGAGAGGGAGAATTCAAGCTTGGACTAAGCTGGAAATTCCCTGCCACTGGATGGGTGGCTTTCATTGTGCCAAAAGGCGATATGCAGATGACTGGAGGAGAATTGTCCCCCTATAATTCCTCTCAGTGATGGAACCTGCGTGTTGCACTAGTGGTTCCTACTGGTGCAACAGTGAAGCGTCTAGTGTATGTACAACCAACAAATTTTCGATTGGACATAATGCCTGCTCCTAGGGGTGGAGCACACATCTGGTACTGTAGACCTGGCCAACCCCCTGTGGCAGGGGAGAATATAGGCCCCAGTGGGAAGTCACTGCAATTGTTTTGTTAGATGGAAATGATGTGCCAGCTAAAATACTGCCTAAGTATTTGTGTTAACACCCATAGGTTAAGTTACTACAGAAGCCACTGTTTAGATGTTCTTCCTTCTTGCTGTTTGTGGTTTTATAGTAGATGGAATTGCACTGAAATGATTCAACAGTCCATGGAAATAGATGATGCAGAGACACGAAAGTTCAGTGCCTTGTCACAACGGGAGGAAGATCATCCCACACCTACTGCCCCTCCAAGGCTCAAGGAATTTTGCAGAAGAGGTTGGAAGAAAGAAAGAGCTGGAGGAAGGGTTGGAGTATTCACTGGCAATGTCCTCAGACCACTATGTCAGCAAGCTATAGTCACATCTCCTTCTTCCACTCATCAACAGTTCAAGGGGGAGTAAGTTACCCCTCCTACCCAATCAGTTGACATTAGCTACATGTGGGAGAGGTGCTAAAGGTGTATAAACTGAGAATGCCATGATGCACCTCTCTTGCCATTTTGTATGGCTGTTGGGAAGTCATACACTCTATATCTGATTGTGGACTTTCCAGCACAGCCATACATTGGGGGATGCCCACTCTTTTGTAAATAAACCTCCACCCTATGCTCTGTTAGGAAGCCCAACAAACTAGTTAGGATTAAAAAACAAAACAAAACAAACAAAACCCCAAATAAAATAAAAAGAACAGAGCTAATGGAAACCTTCATTATTCCACCAAAGTTGACCCCATGTTGGCAAATTCCTTGGTCTTTGATTTTTTTTTGTCTTTTTGAGATGGGGGTCTCCCTGTGGCCCCAGCTGACTTGGAGTCCACTGGGTGGACCAGGCTGGCCTCGAACTCACAGAGATCTCCAGGGCTCTGCCTCCCAAGTGCTGGGATTTAGGATGTTTGCCACCATGCCCAGCTTTGTTCTTTCATTTCTTTTCCCTGCTTTTCCATAT
>NW_008338204.1:7998-23584 GCF_000622305.1 Nannospalax galili | reverse complement strand
ATATATATATATATTCATGCAACCTGCTTTAAGTTATTTCTGAAAAAATGTGTTAAAAACTGCCTCTGTTTGGAATAATAAAAATATTCTTTAAAAAAAAATGCTACTCCAGGGAGCTGGAGAGATGGCTCAGCAGCTAAGAGCACTGGCTGCTATTCCAGAGGACCCAGGCTAGATGCCCATAAAACCATAAAAGTAGGGCTGGAGAGATGCCTCAGCGGTTACAAGCACTGCCTGTTCTTGCAAAGGACCCAGGTTCAGTTCCCAGCACTCACATAGCAACTTACAACCATCTGAAACTCCAGTACTGGGGGATCGAGTTCCCCCTTCTGACCTTTGTGGGCACTGCACAGCATAGATGCACATACATACATGCAGGCAATACACTCATACACAAAGTAATAAATGAAACATTTTATAAAAACACGAAAGTGTGTTTAAAGTAAAAAAAATCATTAAACTCATTAGTTTCTGGGATGGAGAGATACTTCAGCAATTAACAGAACAGGCTGCTCTTACAGAGGACCTTGGTTTGGTTCCTAATACCCACATGGCAGCTAACACCCATCAGTAATTCCAGTTCATTGGGAATCTGATGTCTTCTTCTGACCTCTGGAAGCATTTTATGACATGGGTGGACTTATATACATGCAGGCAATACATTCATACACATAAAATAAAAATATATGTTATATAAAATATTTTATTGTTTTTATTTTACATATATTAATATGTTGCCTGCATGTGTGTAAGTGCACCCATGTGATGCAACAGAGGACAGAAGATGGCTTTTTATTTCATTTATATTATCTTATTTTAAAAAATATTTTACTTCTTATTTTATGTGTATGAAAATAGTGCCTGCATGTACGTAAGTGCATCCATATTGTACAATGCCCACAGAGATCAGACAAAGGCATTGGATTCCCTAGAACTGGAGTTACAGATGGCTTTTAGTTGCGATGTGGGTTCTGGAAATTTAACCTGGGTTCTCTGGCCAGTACTCTTAACTGCTGATCCATCTGTCCATTCAATAAATCAAATATTAGAAAATCAATACTTTTCAAATAAACTTTGAAACAAAACAGTTAAAATGACTAGTGAGGTGGAAGGATCGTTTTTCCTGATATTCCCTAATACTTTGTTTGATGTGCTGTGGAAATGCAGATCTAGAATGAAAAACAAAGAAATTTGTGGCAGAGAGATGTCATATTACAACAAGGGTTGAACAAAGACAGCCTGATCCCTTGACATCATTTAGAACCAAGAGTAAGCCCAATCTGTTGGAGAACTTGTTCCTTCTAAGTTCTCTCAGATTTTTCCTCTCTAACAAAAAGACTTCCTCTCTGTCCTTATTGAAACAGTGCACAGAACATCACATGGAAAAATGTTATCAGAGGTTTTTGCCCCTTATGATCCCTACTGAATCAAACAGCACACATAACCACAAACAGATATTGTCAATCTAATCCCACCTGTTGTTTGCAGCACAAACAGGATAATTAATTGTTTTCAACAATATTAGCTGCCTTTGCTTGATACTCTCATAGTGTGGACACACACACACACACACACACACTATTCTCCTTTGGTACAAGGAAGGGTCATGTAGAATGAAAGCTATAAGCTTAGGTTATAAGAAGATTCCAAGGCCTAATAAAATTTTACATTATAAATAACCCAAGATAGTGTTAAATGATCTCAAAACATGAGATTAACTTACAAGATTAGGTAAGATTCCATTTGTATAGAAGGAATTTCTGGAAGTCAATCTCACAGAAATCTATTCCATATAAGCCTCCTGCTTCTACTCTCAGATACAAATGAAATCTATGGAGCAATTTGAGAGACATTCAATTTAAAAGCTTCAGTTCCAATGATTCATTTCATTTTATAAGAATACATTTCTTATTCTTGTGATTTATTTGAATAGTCTTGGGTTTACCTTTGATATATATATGTGTGTGTGTGTGTGTGTGCGCACACACATGCATGTACACACACACATAGTTTTATGGGAATTTAATAGGATCAACACTCAACTAAAACTGCAAATATGACTGATTATATGTTAATGTATCACATACGTATTGTTGCTCGTATAATTCAACTGACATATTATGTTGTAAAAATCCAAAAGTCAAATAACTATCAATAATTAGCATATAATAATATATGTTTTCATTGTTATTTCTGGCTTTTTTCATTTTCACTGTTAATATAGGAAGAAGCTATATACCATTTATATTTTTAACTATGAAGAAGTAGATTATATAGTATACTATATGCTTATAAAATCATTATAAGTCTTATAGGAACACGTACTGGGGGGCCTTACTGGAGTTGTTGGGCTCCCGAGTAGACCCCAGTACTGTGATTTGAAATCCAAGATGCCACTGTCCACCACTATCCATAGTCCTGAAGCTGGTGAACAATCACTGAAATGCAGGTCCAAATGGCACAATAACTTTTCTAACACATTGCAGTCCTGCTGCCTAGTGGCACTTAATTAGCCATACTTTATTTTTCTTACAATGATTTCTTGGTGTTTGGTATCTATTTATCCAATGAAAAAATCAGGTGTTGGAAGAAGATGATGCACCCACTGCTAGAATCTTTGGAGAATAAGTGAATAGTTGGGGAATACCCATCTTCAGAGCTGGGTGATGATAGAAAGCCACTGAAGTTTTAGTGACAAAGAAAGGAAAATGAGGTGTTGTGGCACATGCCTGTAATTCCAACACTTGGTAAATATGGCAATGGGATCTCCATGAGTTTAAGGCCAGTGTGGGCTACATAGTACAAACTGTAGGCCATAGAGTGGAGAGTTGGCCAAGGCTACAGAATAAAAGTCTGTCTCAGAAAACCAAAAAAAAAGGAAGGAACTTTAGAATGTAGAGACTACTTAGAGTATTAAGATTAATGAATTAATGTATAGAATGAATGTGAGGTAGAGGCAGGAGCAGTCTCAGAAAATGTACGACATGCTATCCTGCTTTTCATACCAGAAAATTGAGAGAAGAAGGCACGAGGGAGGAAAGGAAGGAGGAGGGAGAGAGGGAGAGAGGGAAGGAGGGAGAGAGAGTTATGGGAGGCATGGAGAGCAAAAGAAAAGAAAACAGATAAAAATCACAATAACATTGGACTTATGACTGATATTTGTGACTCAACAATATATGAATCCCGGGGTCTTCACATCGCACATGTACTAACAAATCCTCTCTTTTTGGCAGTTCACCAGAGCAGGGACGAAGCACCATTGAAATATTTATTTTCTTTCTCTCTCTTCCTCTTCCTCTCTGTCTCTCTGTGTATGTGTGTGTGTGTGTGTGTGTGTGTGTGTGTGTGCACGCGTGCGCTCACATGCACACGTGAGTGCATGCCATGGTGGCTGTGTAAATGTCAGAAGACAAATCTCTGGGTAGGTTCTCTCTTTTATTTGATCTAGGGCTCAAACTCAAGTAATTAGGCCTTCACACAAATGCTTCTACTCTCTGAGGTGTTTTGCTCTTCTAAGAAAACATTTTGAAAAGACCCTGTGTAGTTAGCTATAGAGAAAAAGTTCATCCTTGTGCTGCCTTCTTTAGGAATCAGGTGTATCAGGCAATTATAGACTGGGGGACTGGCTTGTAAAATCCCTCTCTAACAAAAGGGGCAAACTTTGAATCAGAAACAAAACTCTGGAGTGAAATTTAGTAGCTTCCCTGAATAAGAACAGAGAGTAACAAGTGTTTAAAGATGCAAGGGTTTAAGACACAGCAGTGGACAGCTTGCTGATGGCACTGTACTGTATCGAGGGACAAAAACAACATCCAGAGTAATAACAGCCACTTCCCAGTCCACCAACCACATCTTTTTGTTTTATGGTAAATAATACAAAGATTATCAAAGGAAGCCAAACACTACAACATTTGCTTTCATTGGAATATACCAACTCAAATATACAGAGAAGGAAGAGCAAGATGTCCTAGAAACAGAATCTCAATACGCCCATCCCCAGGTGAGTATTGTGGCTGGGGGATGGGAAACCAGTCCTCATTATTTTTATTTTTCATTTAATATTCTGCACTCTTTATTGTGTAAATAAGATTTGATTTCACCTCTACCTTTTTTCTTTTTTCTGTATTCTCTGATTATAGGCCTTTATAGAATATAAGTGATTCCAAAAACTCAACCAGTGATTTAATTCCAGATGTGTAAGACTCAATGAAGAAACACAAGGAACATGAAAAATTAAGGCTTTGTGATTCCTCCAAAAATTACTATTACTTTCACAGTTACAAATTCCAGTAAGGATGAAGTAGATGAAATCTTAGAAAAAAGAATATAATTATCATAGGAATTATCAATGAAATCAAAGAGGACACAAATAAACTCCAAAATGAATCAAAGAGGATACAGATGAACAGCTGAATGAAATAAGGAAGACTGTGCACATGCAAGTGAAGAATTCAGTTAAGGGAAATACTGACGAAACGAGATTTTTGAAGGGAAAGACAAATCAAATAAAAACACTGTGGAAAGCCTCAGCAATACAATGGATCATGTGGAAGATACAATGTCAAGGCTTGAAGACAAGCTAGACGAGTTAATACACTCTATAATAAAACATAAAGTAACCAGAACATATGATTACAGCATACGATGGTTTGGGGAGGCTCCTCCCCAAACAGGCCCTGGAGGTCCATTGAGAAAGATGCCAAGTCAGAGCAGAGCTTGCCACTGTGGAAAGGTGTGGCTTTTCCTTCTACCTATCAAAAAAGAAATAAAAGATCAAATTTAGAATTCGTGGGCACAGAAGAAACGGAAATGCATATAAAGACAAAGAAAATATATTCAGGAGCTGGAGAAATGGCTCAGTGGTTAAGAGCACTGGCTGCTCTTGCGGTGGACATGGTTTCAGTTCACAGCACCCACATAATTGCCGACAACCATTTGTAACTCCAGTTCCAGGGGAATCTTACACCTTTTTCTGACCTCTGTCGACATTGTACAACATAGATGCACTTGCTTACATGCAGGCAATACAATCCTACACATAATATAAAAAATAATAAGATATCTTAACACTGGGTGTGGTAGCATGCATCTTCAATCCCAGCCCTCGAGAGGCAGAAGCAGGCTTATATCTGTGAGATCTAGGTCAACCTGGTTCACAGTAGTGGCTTCCAGGTGAGCTGGGACCACGGAGACCCTGTCAGAAAAAAATCCAGAAAAAACAAAAAGAGAAGTCAAGACCCCCTCAAAAAATTTAAAAAAGAAAACATAGTAAAATAAGAAGAAAAAATTCCAAAATTAGGTAAGGAGATGGTCCTCCAGATACAAGAGGCATGTAGAAATCCAAAGTGTGCTGGAACAGTACATAAGCAAGTGAGAATAGGAGAAAATCAAATATTACAAAACTAAACTACCAACAATTAATGCATATAGTTTAGTAATAAATCGAATTCTAGTTATCTCAGTTCTCCAATCAGAAGACAGATTCCCAGATTATATTTAAATATATATTTTTGCCTATAAGAAATGCACCTCGCTTGCATTATACTAACACCAACTTATGTTATACAAATATCAGTGCAGCCTTAAGGTGGAAGCATGAAGAAAATATTCTAGGCAAATTGAATTTAAAAGAAAACAACTATAACTATATTAATATCCAGCAAAGTGGACATCCAACAAAAATTAGTTGAAAGAGAAAAAGAAAGGGCTAGAGAGATGGCTCAGCAGTGAAGAGCAGTGGCTGCTCTTGTAAAGGCTCTGGATTTGATTCCCAGAACTCACATAGTAGCTAACAACCATTCTTACCCTTAGATCCAAGGGATCAGACTCAGTATTCTGGCCTCCACAGGCATTGCATGCACATGGCACATGTGCATACATGCAGGCAAAACTCTCATACACAGAAAAAAAATAACAAATTAAAAGAGACAAAATTTCTTTATGTTGATTAAAGGAATAATTCATTAAGAAAATACAATTCTATTTATGAAATTCATACAATATATTTTTATCACATTTAGATCCTTTCCCCTTTCTAACCTCTCCACAAAATTTTCTATAATACAATATAATAAGTATAATATAGTATATGTGAAAATCTCAAAACTACAATAGAAAACAAAAAAGAAAATATAATCATTCTAAACATGCATATACTGCATTTTGGCATATTCAATTATATAAACCAAAACGTACTGGCTATAAATCAGAGGCTGGCTTCAATACAACAGCAGTGGATGACTTGTTTGCACCAGTACACCATTAACACCAATGGATAAGTCATACAGACAAAAAAGAAACAAAGAAACATCATAGTTAAATGACACTATTTAGATCAAAAGAACTTAACAGAATATTATTTTTACATGTATGTTTTATTAAATTTTTGTACATTTCATACTACACATCTTAATCATATTTAGATCCCTTCCCCCATGGGTACCCCCATAGCCTTCACACAAGATTTCATGCATTCTGTCATATATGTTAAGACCAATTAAGTCAAGTTTGTTTTCCCTGATGTACCTCTCTGTGAGTTCATCCATCGGATCCAGGTCAGCCTATTTAGCATCACTCCTTTGAAGAAAATTGACTCTCCCTCAGCAGTTATCAGAGTCCAATAGCTCCTCAGCTAAGGTTGAGGTCTCCTGATAATTTCCTCAGCTCTTTGCTGTTGTATCCTTATATTTACAGACAAGTATACCTGTCACCATTCATCAAAGAAGCTTCTTTTTGTTACAGATGGATACTGTTATAGAATCCTACAGAATATACTATCTAGAAGAAGAAGAATAAATATTCTCAAATAGCCAAAGGAACTTTAGATCACAATTCAAATTTTAACAAACACAAGTAAATAAAATAATTTATTGTATTCTATATAATCACTGTGAAATAAAACTAGAAATCAATAGCAAAAATTACTGTGGAAAATATTCTAACTCATGGTGATTGAAGTATCAATGGGTTACTAAAGAAATTAATAAAGAAATAAAAAAATCTTTCTAGAATTGAATGAAAATATAAATTTATTGGAATCTGTGATAATGGTTCTAAGTGAGCAGCTTATAACTATAAATGCCTACTTTAAAATGCATAAAACAGTCGATGGAATAAAAATAAGTTATAGAAGACAAATAAATTAAATGACAAATAAAACAGTAAGGTAAACATTCAGTGAAACAAAGATGTTGTTCTTTGCAAAAATAAACAAGATTGAAAACCCTTAGTCAAGTAATGAGAACAGAGAAAATCCAAACTAGAGATGATGCAATAAGTATCATTACCATTCAGAGAATTATTAGTGCATACTTTGAAAGACTACATTCCAATATATTTAGAAATCTAAAAGTAAGAAATCTCTATAAACATCTGACCTACCAAAACTATACCAGTTTATCACAACTTAAACACATCAATAATGAGCCATATGATTGAAACAATCAAGTCTTACAACTAAAAAATGCCAGGTCCAGGCAGATTTACTGATGAATTCTACCAGAACTTGAAGAACTGAAACCTTATATGCATCCATGAAATTCTCAGTAAAGTTTGTGTAAAAATTTAAAAATAAATAAATAAATAAATAAATAAACTAACAACAATCATCCTCAAACTATTTCATAAAACATAAAAGTAATTAAAAGTAACATAACAGTTAACGACATAGTAACAACAAAAAATAAAATTATAGGTAAAGCTCCATGATGATCATAGATCATCTGAAAAAAATTAGCAAATGAAATACGACACTTTCAAAATATCACCATGAAGGCTGGAGAGATGATTCAGTAGTTAAGAACACTGGTTGTTCTTGCAGAAGACAGGGGTTCAAATCCCAGCACCCATACGGCAGCTAACAACTGTCTGTAACTCCAGTTCCAGGTGATCGACAGCTTCTTCTGCAGGCACTGCATGACACAGGTGCATTTACCTTCATGCAGGCAATACACACATATACACAAAATAAAAAGTAAAAAAATAAAAATATCACCATGAACAAGCTGACTTCATCTCAGGGATGTAAAGATGGTAAAAATTCAAGAAACCGATAGAGTACATATTTTGACTCTGGAACAGAAATTGTATGACCATGTGCCAAAAATGTCTTTGACAAAGCTTAATATGCCTCAAAATTAGTATCATAGACCTGAGAAAAGTGATTGACAAATTCAGTGCAATCCTTATGAACTTCCCAGTGACATTCTTCATAAAAATGGAAAGTAAACAGTATGAAAATTTACAAGGAAGAAAGAGAGTCTACTAACAGCCGAAGCAGTCCTAAGCAGAAAGAGCGATACTGAAGTCATCAAAAATACCGGATCTCTACAGACCTTAGTGGCAAAGTCAGCAAGGCAGTGGCACAAATAAGGAGAGCAGATCAGCAAAGAGAGCAGAGAACCTACAAACAGTCTTGTGCCCCTATAGCCACTAGACTTTTAACAAAATACCAAACTAACATGTATTGGAGAAAAGATAACAAATGTTTCTGGGAAAGTGGATTTCAGCATATAGAAAAATAAGATAGATCTGTTCCTACCAGTTGTGCAAAAACTAATTTAAAAAGAATCAATACTATTTTAAGAAATGAAACTTTGTGGTCAGATAGGATATTATTTCAATTTTTCTGGATTTGTTGAAACCACAGCACCATTCATGAAGGTTCAACCTTAAATGCCTAATGACCTCAAAATGCCAGCTTCCAGATATTGGTGATGAGTTTTCAACCTTTAATTTTGGAAGAAAATACATACCATCAATAATAGTAATGCAATTTAAAAAATAGGTTATGGATCTGCTCAAAGAGATCTTGAAGAAATAGAAATGGCTAAGAAATATCTCAAAATATGTTAAACATCCTTAGGAATTAGGTAAATAGAAATTTCAACTACTTTAAGATTTTATCTTAAGCCAGTTACAATGGCTAAGATCTAGAAAGAACCTGAAAATTGCTGCTATGGATGTTGGTAAAGGGGAGCCCTCATTCACTGCTGGTGGTATTACAAACTGGTACAGCCACTGTGGAAATCCATGTCGAGAAACAAAGATAGATGTACCATATGACCTGCCCTACCATCCCCTGGCACATACCCAAATGCCTGATATTCTACTTAGAGACACTTGCTCATCCATGCTCATCTTCAGTTTTGTTTTCACAGCAAGGCAGTAGAAAGAACCTAAATGAACCTTAACTGATGGATTTACAATGAGCATGTTGTGCATATACATAATGGAGTTTTATTCAGTTGTAAAGAAAAATAAAATAGTGAAAATTTCTGATAAATGAGTGGAGCTGAAAAACATTAAATGAGTGAGACAACTCTGACCCAGACAAACACACTCTATGTTCTGTTTCATTTGTGGATCCAGGCTCTGATTCTGTGGTGATTTGAATGAGGGATGTCCCCATGAGTTGCAAGTATTTAAACAACTTCTCTCCGTGTGGTGCAATTTTGAGAGATTTAGGTGGTGCGGCCTTGCTGTTTAAAGCACATCACTAGAGGTGTGGGCTTCCAGAGTTCATAGCCTTGTCCCATTTTGAGTTTCTTTTACTGCTTCTTGTGCTTGATTTAAGATGTGAGTGTTGATCTTTCTGTTTCAGCTGCCTCCTACCATGCCTCCCCGACCATGTGGGCCCTTAGCCCTCTGGTATCATAAGCCAAATAAACTCTTCTTTCTATATCTGGCCTTGGCCATGGTGTTTTATCACAGCAACAGAGAAGTAACTGATAGGGAATCTTTAGATGTGAGTGTATAACCTGAAGTAACTGAAGAAGGCAGAAAGGAAAACGGGGCCATGTTCTGGTTCTAGCATCCCTGGTTATCTACCTAAACCAAATCAATTTAGTTTCCAAAAGTCAGAGACAGTTGCACTATTACAGTACTGCTAACACTAATTAAGATATAGAATCATCCTAGGTTCCTGCCAACAGATGAATGACAACATGTGACATATACATAGAATAGAATGTCATCCAGCTGTAAGAAACAATGAAATTCTTAAGAAATGTAAATGGGAATTTAGGACCTACTATTGGGCAAAATAAACCAGAACCAAAGATAAATATCACATGTTCTCTCTAATAAGTGAAAAATTAAGCAAAAACAAGATGAGCTGAAAGTAGAAGAGAATTGTTAGTCTAGGAAGAAGGATGCAAAGGATCATTTAAAGTATGGATTCATGGAAATACCACTGTGAATCAGATAATTGGTTTAGTTGCATTTGAAGTAGCAAAGACATAGCAACTCTTTCTAGCTTCAAGTCACAGTGTTTCTCACTTAGGACAGACAATGCACTTATCTGTCATTCCCCCTAGAGCTGTAGGTGCAGCTGCGTGGCACTCGCAGAAGCCATCTCTCTGCATACTCCCCTTGTCCACGGGAAGACCATTCTTTTTTGTGCTATGTTCCCATATCATCTAATTGTCTATACTGTGGGATGTTATTTACTTTGCAGAAGCAAAACCGTGGAAATAGTAATAATTTCCAGTGGAAGGTAAGCCTTGGCTCTCTAGTCTCTAAAGCCTCAAATGATCACTTAACTAAACTTAAGTACTCTTCCACTTTGACAGAAGGAATAGGAACCTAATAAATATTACCTGCAAGAGATTAAACACACATCAGAAAAACTGAAAAACTTACTATATATATCTGATTATATAACAGATAGGATAATTTGAAAAATTGTACATTAGATTGTATCCAGTTGCATAATATATTCAATTATTGCATTGTATCTCATAGAGGATTCCAAAGGTAAGAAAAATTTATTAAGTTAGTGAACTAATATGAGGATGCTCATGTCTGTATTTTAGCCTGCTTGTGAGACATTATGTAAGATGTGGAGTACTTTGGGAGAAAGTGGTAAGACTGTGATTGCACTTAGAGGAATCCACCATAAAACTTGTTCCCATCACCTAAATAAATGGAATCAGCATGTAACTCAGGAAGGCATGTATATTTGGAGAGTAAAACTGAAGAATCATGGGAATGTTAAATACCCAGTTGGGTGATAGGTTTGCAGTTATAGTATAATTGTTTGTATGAGTGATTTATTTTATTTTGGTCCATAAAAGTAGAGTGTAAACTTCTACTAACACTTACATGTTTGCAAATGTGTCTTTAATCTCTATATATCTGATTATTGCCAGTCACAGTTGGTTACTTTCTGTGAAGTGCTTCTTTGGAATTGTGTCATTATTAAATAAATAATTTAAAATTTTTAATTATGTTTGTTGCTCTTTAAAAGCTTCTTTTCCAGGTACTGTTTGCATCCAAAACAGCCACCCTTTCCTCTGTTTGACAATTCATATTAATCACTTTATTTTTGCATTTCTACTTGTTTTTTTGGCATTGGTTTCAATGAGTTAAGTGTGACCATATATTCTCAATAAATGAAGCATTTCTAACTGATGGAAATAAGGGTCAAGTTTATGCAGGTCATGAATTGCTTACAGATTTCAAGAACATTTAGTGCGTGTGATTCTGTGCACAGGAAAATTAGAGGAAAGTAAGTGAAAGACACAGATGAAGTGAAATGTGTTTAAAATGATACTAAAATAAATTTATGGAGAATTTATGTCAAGTGTATCTCTCTACCTAATCCTGAGAGTGTCATATGAAGATGTAAGAATTCAAGGAGTTCTCAATGGTGCAAGCAAAAAAAAAATCCTTTCACCTCGATTGAATATAAAATAAACATGTGACAGAAATCCTGTAGTCACATCAGGACAAAAGATCAGAACTCAGGCTTTGGAGGATTTTGGAGGAGCTGACATCTGCAAAGAACTTGAGAAAACTTTGTAGCCTTAACCTAATTTGGGGGGCAAAATATGGAAAATGTAGGTACTCCACTTAAATGATCAATCAAAAGTGAATTAAATTAAATTAAATTAAATGCCATTTAGAAATGATTTGGGAAATTAGAGAGCTATGTTGTAACTGTAGCTCTAGATAATATACATTCAGCAGTGTCTCCTTAGTATTCCAGATCTTATGTGACTCTTAGATTATCAGTTGGGCATTTTAAAAACATTTTATTGTTATAGAATTTTACTGCATTAAGATTAATCATAATACAATTAATTTAGTAATAGAATGTCATGAATTATCATACTTATCCTTTGAAACCTTTTGTAATGTAGCTATTTTTTACCTCCCATCTTTTTAAAGATAGAACAGAAAATCATCAGCCTGAAGTTAATGAGCGCTCCTTTACATTACATATCACCATCAAGCTGTGAATAGCCCTTAGAGATAGATCAAATGTTAACTTAAACATTTTAAAAGGTTATCGATGGAAAGTGACCATATGTCCAAAAGACACAATGGTTTTTGCCAATCCACAAAGCTTGTTTACAGAATGGGTTTTAAGTCAGCCTTCCGGTGTTATCGCAGATCAGTACATGAATGAGTCATTACTTTTACTCTGATGTAACAGATAAACCTGTTCAGAAATATTAGGGGTTTTATAGGCATTGATCAAATCATTAAGCATTATTTAGACATTCTCATAGCACCTTCTGTTTGTGTAGGTTTGTTATCACAGTTTTTAAAAATTGGGTATTCAGTAAATGCACTTTATTCCAGAGATCTCAGAGTCCTACACATGAAAAGTGCTCTTTGCACAGCTCTGATCTCTTTTCCTTTCCTTTCCTCTAGGGTCATTTCAGCACCGGTTTGTAGCCTGAATCCATGGATAAGGGTAATTATTCAGATGTGTCTGAGTTTGTGTTGCGTGGACTCTCAAGTTCTCAGGATCTCCATCTTTCTTCTTTGTGGTCTTCTCTGCCTTGTATGTGGTCATTGTGTTAGGAAACCTTCTCATCATCACCGTGAATTCTGACAGCATCCTGCACTTCCACAGGTATTTCCTCCTGGGAAAACTTTCCTTTGTTGACATTTGTCAGGCTTCTTTTGCTACTCCTAAGATGATTGCTGACTTTCTGAGTGAACACAAGACCACATCCTTCAATGGCTGCATAGCCCAAATCTTTTTCATTCACCTCTTTACAGGAGGGGAGATGGTGCTACTGATCTCCATGGCCTATGACAGATATGTGGCCACATGTAAACCTCTACATTACATGATTCTCATGAGCCAAAGGACATGCACTATCCTGGTTGCAATCTCCTGGGCTGTGGGGTTGGTGCATACATTAAGCCAGTTATCTCTTACTGTGAACCTACCTTTTTGTGGGCCCAATGAAGTAGACAGCTTTTTTGTGACCTTCCTAGAGTGGCCAAACTTGCCTTCCTGGACTCTTACATCAGTGAAATACTAATTGTGGTGAACAGTGGAATTCTTTCCCTAAGCACCTTCTCTGCCCTTGTGAGCTCTTATGTCATTATTCTTGGTTCAAGTCTTCTGCTGCCATAGCCAAGACTTTTTCTCCACTGTCTGCTCACATCATGGTCATAATATTATCTTTTGGACCCTGCATCTGTGTGGTCCTTTACCACCTACCTTGTGGATAAAGTTCTTGCCATATTTTACAGTTTTCACTCCCATCCTAAACCCCATTATTTCACTCCCATCCTAAACCCCATTATCTAAACTACAGAATATAGACATGAAGGCTGCCATGCGAAATATTGCTGCTCACTACCTCACACCTTTCAAACTTTCAGAAATGCCAGTAGCAGTGAGGATTTCCCGCTATTGAGATAAAATCCCTTTATAGTCTTCAAATCCATAATTTACCTATAAATATATTCAGTGTATATCTAAGCTGTGAGGAAAGTAATGAAGAATATGCAAAAATTCATGAATATTCACATCCTTTCCTAGGTACTATCAAAGGAAATCAAGTACACAAAAATGAAATCTGCACGATGCATTTGATTACCAGCTACAGAAACAAAATGCGGATATTTCTGAGTAGTGTGTACTTTCATTGCCTTGTACGTAGGGTTATAGGAATGTGATGAAAATTAGGAATGAATACCCAAGTCTTTGGTGGACAGAAATTTAGAACTTTTTATCTTAGTTTCTTAACTGGTGTCCAGAGTGTCTTGATGTGCATACAAAGTATTTAAGAACATAAGACTGACTTTTCAAAAGCTCAGAGGAGATTCAATCAATTGATGTAAGATAAGTGAATGGACTTAAATGGGGATTCTTAGGCTCCAAGGATCGTCCCACTGTATCAAGTAGAGAAATTCCATAGCATTTTCCTTTAAGCATGCAGTAGCATATGGGATGTTACATAATCAAGAGCTTATATTTCAAATCTTTCATAAGATGGGCTTTCTCTGATCAGTTAGGATAATTCCATTTGCATGTTAAATTATAAGTGGCAGAAACTATGGACTCTAGGTAGCTGAAGCATTTCTACATCATGTTTTTAGTCTAAGATTTGAAAATTTTTACAAAATATGAAAAGTTTTACAACTCTGCATTTGGACCAAATATGAGGTGCTCATTGAAAAAAGGAAAACAGACAATGTCAAATAAGCACTTGCTTGGTGGCCAGGATCCCACAGGTACATTTCTAGCATGGACTCTAGGTGTAATTAGGGGATTTACTAATATTGGTTGGAGCTGTCTTAGGTTTACCTTTCCAAATATTTCAGCGAATAAATGAAAGATGGTGCATTGTAAACACTACTATTTCCTTTATGCATAGAATTAAACTAATAGCTTTGTAATTTGTTGTTTGCTTTTTCATCCCTCAGCTCCAGGTTCATCTGAGTTCATCCCAATAAGTGCCAGTGCATGGAATTAGAAATCCTACAGACAACGCTGGAAAAGGAGAAAGTATTTGGTTTACAGAACTTCAAGTTTTCTCAAAGCTCTGAATCATTTTCACATCTCACAATAGTTAGAAATAAATAAGTTATATTTGCAAGGTATAACATGTGTAGAAACAAATGATGTTTTCTATTTTATGAAAATGTATGTTGCATGGAAAGACTGAGCACTATTTATGTTTCAATTGGGTTCTAAAGAATATCTAGAAATTCAGGAAGGTTTCATTTAATTGAGAAAATATTTTTATTTATAATTCTTGATATAATCTTTAAACAAAGTGCTTGAACTTCTGTGGACTAGCCCAGGCTAAACCAAAGAACATCTCCCTTCAGAAGTATGCATTCATACTCTCTCTGAAAAGCTCATAAACTCAACCTTGGCCGGAACATCCCATTGTCAAGTTTGTTCCTTCTAGGGGTCTCTTCTGAAACCTTAGATATTTTTTATGCTTCTCTTTTATGTCATTTTCATAGTGAATATCCACAGTCACTGTTTCTCCATATGCAATGTTCAATTAACCATTGAAAGTTCTTCCGTTTAATTGGAGCATGAAAGATACAGATAACCTAAAGCATTTTGAAAAAAATATTGACAAACCAATAGCATCTAAAATTAAGATTGGTTAAGCAAAAATGTTGGTATGTTATCTATTTGCAACCAAAGTGGAGGACATGTTTGACAGATAAGAAAATCTAGCATTTTTCAGGTAAATGTTTTCATAAACCAAACGCTTAAAAATTCTTTCTTCAAAATCAGCAAGGAACAGTATATTCTACAATGAAATGGAGATCTTTTCTAAAGGTTAAAAACTCATTCAATTTTATGTCTTACTGG
>NW_008338204.1:0-4689 GCF_000622305.1 Nannospalax galili | reverse complement strand
TGCACCACAACAATTTTCAATATGCAATCACAATGCTCTAATATGTAATCATAACGTTTCAGTGTGCCATCAAATCCCCATTGTGCATCACAATGACCCAATGTCCCATCACAATGTTCCAGGTGACATCACAATGCTCTAATGTGCCAACAAAATGCCCCAAGGTGTCACTATGCTGCTCAATGTGTCAACAAAATGCTCCAATATGTCATCCCAATGCTACAATGTCACGTACAATTCTCAGTGTTACATCACAATGCACCAATGTGTCATTAAAATGCTCCAATGTGACAGCACAATGCTTCAATGTGCTATGATAAGGCTCCAGGTGACATCACAATGCTCCAATGTACCATCAAAATGCCCCAAGGTGTCACTACGCTGCTCAGTGTGTCAACAAAATACTCCAATATGTCATCACAATGCTACAATGTCACAGACAATTCTCAGTGCCGCATCACAATGCACCAATGTGTTATCACAATGCACCAATGTGTCATCACCATGCTCAATGTGCCATCACAATTCCCCAATATGCTGTCATAATGCTCCAATGTGTTTTCAAAATGCTCCATTGTGACACCACAATGCTCAGTATGCCATCACAAAGCAGCAATGTGTCATCACAATGCTCCAATATATCATAACCATGCTGACGGTGCCATCACAATGCCCTCATGTGACATCACAATGCTCCAAAGTACTATTACAGTGTTTCATGTGTCATCACAATGCCCCAATGTGCCATCACAGTGCTCAAAATGTCTTCACAGTGCACAACTGTGACATTACAAAGCTCCAATATGTCATGACAATGCTCCATTGTGCCATCACAATGCACCAATGTGTCATCACAATGCTCAGTGTGACATCACAATGTCCCAATGTGTCATCACAGTGCTCCAATGTGCTATTCCAATGTTTCTTATGTCTCCACAGTGCTCAATGGGCCATAAAAATGCATCAATGCATCATCACAATGTACAATGTGACATCACAATGCTCCAATCTGTTAAGGGTAGGCTCCAGTGTAACATCACAATTCTCCAATATGGCAACACAATGCTCCAAAGTGACATCACACTGGTCAGGTGCCAACAAAATGCTCCAGTGTGTCATAACAATTTTCAATATACCATCACATTGCCCTAAAGTGCCATTACAATGCTCAAATATGTCAGCACAGTGCACCAATGTGACATCACAGTGCTAAGTGAGATATCACAGTGCTCCAATGTATCATAAGAATACTCAATGTGCCATCAAAATGCTCAATGTGCACTCAAAATGCCCCAATGTGCCATCACAATGCCCTAATGTCCCATCACAATGCTCCAATATGCCTTCAAAATGCTACATTTTGACATCACAATCCTCAGTGTGCAATCACAGTGCAGCAATGTGTCATCACAGTGCACCAATGATTCCTCACCATGCTCAATGTGACATCACAATGCCCGATGTGCCATAACAATACTCAGCGTGCCATCACAGAGCTCAATTTCCTCTCACAATGCCCCAATGTTTCATTACAATGCTCCAAACTGACATCACAGGGCTATGGGCATGGCATGATCTGATAAGGCGGGTTCTGAGTCATGGCAGCACGGAGCTAGGCACTGGGTACTCATTCTTTTGTAAGTTAATAAACTCACATAAAATATATTATATGGTTTGTCTGGTCGTGCAGGAGAACCAGAGAAAATTTGGGCCACAGAATTGGGGTACTCTGGCAGGATATGACAAAACTGAGAATGAGTTTTAGTAAAGCGCTAATGGTGGCACTGATGTGGTTTTTGCAATGGTTTACTAAAAAGAGCACAGCCATGCAGAAGCATGGGCCACAGCTGTGTTGTAAATGTGGAGCAATGTTGCAAGTATGTGATGATATGTTAAAAGTTACGCAAAAGCTAGTAAACCATTTCTCTGCTCTGGACCCAAAGGGAGCTCCCAGAAAAATAGAGCAGCCACTTTGCATGATAAAAGATATGCCCCAGGCTGGAAAAGCTCAAAAGGCAGACCCAGGTGCACAGCTAGAGACAGAAAAAAGGAGGGAGACTTTGACTTGTGTAAAGTTCAAGGACTCAGAGAAAAAGACAGATAATAGTAAAAAGGAAAAAAAAGCTAACTGTACTATAGCTAGGAAATATTCCATGCTGTAAGTGTTAAAACTAGGAAAAACTTAGAAGCAAACAAGCAGAGAGCCCCTGACCACATGGCTTGTTAGAGTATGGGACATGGGAGCAAATGACATCAGTCTAAGTCCTTCAGAAGCTTCAGAGCTGAGTTACATAATCACTCATCCATCCTTACAATATAGGCTTTCAATCTGGGCCAATGCAGGGGGGAGCAGTCCTTAATGCGATGGCGGGTTGAAGGCATTATGGATACATGGTTGTCACCAAGGGAGACTAATATGATTATCAGGGGCTGGAGGACTATAAAGGAGGGCAGGCATTACTGAGAGAACTAGGTATCAGAAAAATAATATATAATGTCCAGTTCCCTGGGCCAGATTAGACTGTGTTCACCAGAGATATGAACGAAAGCTTAATTCAACTGGGACCTCGAGAATGGTATGGAGCTTTAATGGCTTTACTAAACCCTTTGATGGGACAGGATCTTTGTAAAGAGAGAGAGGCTTTGGCAAATCTAAATGACTCTGACAAGCATGTAAAATGTGTCTGTGAAATAACAGAACACCTTATAAGAGATATAAAAGACCAGACAGAGGAAATGGTCCACTTAGGTTACTTGAAGACAAATGTGGCAAGACTTATGTCAAGCCCAAATCCCCAGAGACAATATTGATAGAAAACCAAACTTGATACTAAGTCATTTCTGGAAGGTTTTAAAACCAGAAAAGTTTACAAAGTACATTCGAAGGATAACGACTGTACGAGGGGTGGTTAAGGATCCCCAAGGATTAAAAAAGATGAATTTCTCTTCTGATAAATGCTATTCTAGGGGTGGAAGCAGGTTTCCCCACAAAGCTCTCCCCCAGCAACCTGGTGTGGTCAATGGGATGATGACAGATGTGGCTACAACCAGGAGGCAGACACAGAGTCTGTCTGACTCAGGGAACCAACAACTGCAGGGGGGACAGGAGAAGCCCCCTGCCTCCTTAGCCCTGTGTAGGGTCAGGCAACTGGAGCCAACACCTGTAAGTATATCAAGAATAAAAGAATCCAAAGGGATAACTAAAAATGGTAATGAGCTAACCAAATTAGTGCCTCATACCCATGCTATAGTCCCTAACAAGGATCTATGGAGAAAAAAGTTAATACAAGTGGACAAAATATTTCCATGCTTTACAAGACCTTGTCTATGAGTGATTTAATATATAATGTTAATGTTCCTTTGAGTGTTTTACAGATGTGAAGCCCATTTGAAAGATACCTGAAGAAGCAAAGGCCTGCTATAGACAACTGTTAGAAAACCTACAGTACCAAGGGTGGGTTGCCCACCATGAGCTGTTGGTCAGAGAGAGGTCCTTGAGATCCCCCAATTCACCAAGGCTATTGCTATTAATGTCGGTTGTACACTAGAGAGGTCGCTAAGGCCATGTTGCTGAGGACACTGCATGTTGTGAGCACGGGAGACAAAGAAGAGATAGAACTGTGACTAAGCAAAGAAAACTCGATGCCACTGGATGGATGACATTCATATTGCCAGAAGGCTCTATACAGATGGTTGGGGAAGAAAGGATCTCCTTTAAGTCTACTCAATGATGGACCCCTGTGGTGCACACTACGGACATGCCAAGCAATACCTGCAAGTGCAATAATGACTCGACCACATACGTACAACTGACAACTTTCCAATTGGATAAGACCCACTCCTGGGGGTGGAACACACATCTGGTGCTCTAGACCAGGCCAATGCCTTTTGTCAAGAAAGGCTACAAGCCTTAGTGGAGAAGCCGTCATGAGTATATTGTTTACTAAATACAGTACACCTACTGGGATATCTTCTAGGCACCTGTATTTACATTCATGTTTGTTTAAACATGTCTACTTCCTTCCATTTGTCTTTATAGTAGAAGAAACACCACTGAGATAGATCAGTGACCACGGCCTAAAGATGACTAATGCGGAGGCCCAAGAAGCCAATCTCCCGCCATGATACAAGAGAGATCACCCTACATTTATCACACCCTCCAAGGCTCAGGGACTTTAGCAGAAGATGGACAGAAAGATTGTAAGAGTGGAGGAAATGGGTTCCTCCAATGGGCGGAGCCTGACACAGAGCAGGAATAAGGAAGAGAAGCTGGAAGCCATCTTGGGATGGAAGCCAGGAGCTGTCAGTAGAGTGTGATGGTGTATGAAACTCAGAGCTAGTGCAGTAACTCAAAGACAGAATGGACTGACACCCTGTGGACCTGGGGCGAGATCACTGGCCCTGGAGGCGTGAGCAAATGCTAGCTGGCTATGGGCATGGCAAAGTGTGATAAGCTGGCCTCTAAGTCACAGTGATGCAGGGCTAGGCACTGGGCACTCATTACTTTGCAAGTTAATAAACTCACATAAAATATATGCTTTGCCTGGTCGTGTAGGAGACCCAGAGAGGATTTGGGCCACAGGTGCCATCACAATTCTCCAAAGTGTAATAACAATGTTCAGTGTACCACTACAATGCCCTAATGTGTGATCACAATTCTCCAATATGTCATCACAATACTCCAATGTG
>NW_008338203.1:0-1204 GCF_000622305.1 Nannospalax galili | reverse complement strand
TTTTCAAAGCAACAAAATATCTTTGAAGGTTTTTCTTTCTCTTTGGGAATAGTTGCTTTTCTAATAACACTTTTATTACAATATACTTCATGTCATAAGATTCTTTCATTTAAGGCATACAATTCAGTAGCATTTGCTATATTCATGGATTTGTACAACCATTACCACTATCTAATTCTAGAACATTTTATAACCCAGAAGAAAACTTCATATGGATATTAGTAATCACTGCTACCCTCAGTCTCTGGAAACCACTAATCTACTTTCTATCTCTTGAATTTGCCTTTTCTGGGCATTTGATATAAATGGAATCATGTAATATGTGACTTTTATTTTTCTTATAATAAAATTTATCTTTTTTTTTGAGACAGGGTCTCCCTACAGCCCCAACTGGCCTGTAGCTCACTATGTAGACCATGTTGGTTTTGAATTCATAGAGATCCACTTGCCTCTGCCTCCCAAGTGCTAGGATTAAAGGTGGGCACCACCACTTCCAGTTTGATTTACCATTTTTAAGTGCATAGGCATTCTGGAACATTCATAGTGTTGTACAATCATCATCATCATCCATTTCCAGAACTTTAAAAAATTATTTATTTGTTCTTATTTTACATGTATGAGTGTACTGCCTGCATGTATGTAAGTGTACTATGTCATGCAAAGCCTGCAGAGGTCAGAAGGGAGCATCGGACCACTTGGAACTGGAGTTATAGATGGTTGTTAGCTGCCATGCAGGTGCTGGGAATTGAACCTGGGTCCTCTCAAGGGAGTGCTCTTAACTGCTGAGTCATCACTCCACTCCCCATTTCCAACATTTTTCACTCTGCCATACTAAAACGTTGTAATCATTAGACTATAACCTTTCATTGTCCTCTCCCTCATCCCCAAAACTCATATTCTACTTTCTATCTCTATGACTTTGCTTATTCTAAATACCTCATCTAAGTAGAATTAGGCAATACTTGTTCCTTTAGTTAATTAATTAACTAATTTAATTAATTAATTTATGGCCTTTTTGAGACAGGGTCTCCCTATAGCCCCAGCTAGCCTAGAAATCATTATGTAGACCAGGCTGGCCTCAGTCTCACAGAGATCTGCCTGCCTCTGCCTCTCAAGTGCTGGGATTAAAGGCGTGCAACACCATGCCCCGATCGTATTTATTTATTTTTATTTTATGTGTATGAGTGTTTTGCCTGCATGCATG
>NW_008338202.1:7514-8268 GCF_000622305.1 Nannospalax galili | reverse complement strand
AAAAATAATTTTCTCAAATATACACACCAACCTGTAAATATTAAAATCAACGTATTAAAGGGAAAATGTGGACAGACTGTATTACATGTCTATGGTAAAACAGAAACTGCAAGGCTATAAAGAAAACAATAAAGACGTTGCTTGGCTATGTTAAAAACATTTAATCATTGAACTTTGTACTTTCCTTTTACTGTGATTATTGAAAATACTGAGAAATATTGTGCAAACTCATGGTTTGATTTCTGGTCTGATGCTTTACTGCTATTGTAAGCTTTCTAATTTTGAATAAATATTGTAGAAGGATGCTGAGAGTGAGAAAAGAAAAAGAAAGAAGATATTTGGGCTTACCTCTCCTGAGCATGTCAGTCAATAGCCTCTACTAGAACCGCAACTGTGGTTACAGGTATGATCCTTTCTACCACCGCAGTTACCTTCACGCCTTCAGACCCCAGACTGACAGGGACCTGAATACGGGTAAGTCCAGAAACTTTCGCTCTGCAGGGCAACTGGGATCTTAATAATAAGGGAGCTACAGACCCTCCGGTGTAAGATAAGGCTGGGTCAGAAAGTGAGTAATAATGGGACAGGCTGAATCAAAGGAAAGGAAACTCTTTACTCAAATTCTAAAACACTCTATAAAGTCAAAAGATGTAAAAGTAGGGGAAAACAGGTTTCAGAATTTTTAAGGTTTGTACAAGAAATCAGTCCTTGGTTTCCTGATCAAGGAACTTTAGATTTAGATACTTGAAGAGTG
>NW_008338202.1:0-2959 GCF_000622305.1 Nannospalax galili | reverse complement strand
CTGTATTTCATGTCTATGGTAAAACAGAAACTTTAAGGCTATAAAGAAAACAATAGAGATGTTGCTATATTAAGAAAAGTTTAATCATTGAACTTTGTGCATTCCTTGTACTGTGATTATTGAAAAATTTGTATGCTGAGAAATATTGTGCAAATTAATGGTTTGGTTGATGGTCTGATTCTTTGCTGCTGTGTAACCTTTCTCATTAGAAATAAAGGTTGCAGAAGGCTGCTGAGAGAGAGAGAAGAAAAACAGAAAGAAGATATTCGGGCTTACCTCTCCCGAACTGGTCAGTCAACAGCCTACTAGAACTGAACTGTGGTTTCCGAAATACTCATTTCTACCACCACAGTTAATTTCATCCCTTCACCCTGTGACTCAGCTGGCGGTGGACTTTGCCACAATATAATGGCACATGGGGGGATTCTGAGGGGACACTGAGCACCGTGTATGCACATTGAGCACGGTGACGAAACAATGGGTCATGATAATGACACGATTGCGCATTGTGATGCCAAAATGAGCATTGTGATAGCACAAGGAAACATTGTGAAGTTGTATTGTAACATTGTGATAGAACATTGGAGCAATATAATGGCACATGTGGTGATAGTGTTGGCACATTGGACCAATGTAATGGCACATGGGGCGATAGTGTTTGCATATTGGAGCACTGTGATATCTTCTTGGAGCATAGTGTCGTCAAAATGGAACACTGTGAAGTCATATTGTGACATTGTGTCATGGCACATGGGACCAATGTAATGGCATATGGGGCGATAGTGTTTGCATATTGGAGCACTGTGATATCTTCTTGGAGCATAGGTCGTCAAAATGGAACATTGTGAAGTCATATTGTGACATTGTGTTGGCACATGGGACCAATGTAATGGCATATGGGGCGATAGTGTTTGCATATTGGAGCACTGTGATATCTTCTTGGAGCATAGGTCGTCAAAATGGAACATTGTGAAGTCATATTGTGACATTGTGTTGGCACATGGGACCAATGTAATGGCATATGGGGCGATAGTGTTTGCATATTGGAGCACTGTGATATCTTCTTGGAGCATAGGTCGTCAAAATGGAACATTGTGAAGTCATATTGTGACATTGTGTTGGCACATGGGACCAATGTAATGGCATATGGGGCGATAGTGTTTGCATATTGGAGCACTGTGATATCTTCTTGGAGCATAGGTCGTCAAAATGGAACATTGTGAAGTCATATTGTGACATTGTGTTGGCACATGGGACCAATGTAATGGCATATGGGGCGATAGTGTTTGCATATTGGAGCACTGTGATATCTTCTTGGAGCATAGGTCGTCAAAATGGAACATTGTGAAGTCATATTGTGACATTGTGTTGGCACATGGGACCAATGTAATGGCATATGGGGCGATAGTGTTTGCATATTGGAGCACTGTGATATCTTCTTGGAGCATAGGTCGTCAAAATGGAACATTGTGAAGTCATATTGTGACATTGTGTTGGCACATGGGACCAATGTAATGGCATATGGGGCGATAGTGTTTGCATATTGGAGCACTGTGATATCTTCTTGGAGCATAGGTCGTCAAAATGGAACATTGTGAAGTCATATTGTGACATTGTGTTGGCACATGGGACCAATGTAATGGCATATGGGGCGATAGTGTTTGCATATTGGAGCACTGTGATATCTTCTTGGAGCATAGGTCGTCAAAATGGAACATTGTGAAGTCATATTGTGACATTGTGTTGGCACATGGGACCAATGTAATGGCATATGGGGCGATAGTGTTTGCATATTGGAGCACTGTGATATCTTCTTGGAGCATAGGTCGTCAAAATGGAACATTGTGAAGTCATATTGTGACATTGTGTTGGCACATGGGACCAATGTAATGGCATATGGGGCGATAGTGTTTGCATATTGGAGCACTGTGATATCTTCTTGGAGCATAGGTCGTCAAAATGGAACATTGTGAAGTCATATTGTGACATTGTGTTGGCACATGGGACCAATGTAATGGCATATGGGGCGATAGTGTTTGCATATTGGAGCACTGTGATATCTTCTTGGAGCATAGGTCGTCAAAATGGAACATTGTGAAGTCATATTGTGACATTGTGTTGGCACATGGGACCAATGTAATGGCATATGGGGCGATAGTGTTTGCATATTGGAGCACTGTGATATCTTCTTGGAGCATAGGTCGTCAAAATGGAACATTGTGAAGTCATATTGTGACATTGTGTTGGCACATGGGACCAATGTAATGGCATATGGGGCGATAGTGTTTGCATATTGGAGCACTGTGATATCTTCTTGGAGCATAGGTCGTCAAAATGGAACATTGTGAAGTCATATTGTGACATTGTGTTGGCACATGGGACCAATGTAATGGCATATGGGGCGATAGTGTTTGCATATTGGAGCACTGTGATATCTTCTTGGAGCATAGGTCGTCAAAATGGAACATTGTGAAGTCATATTGTGACATTGTGTTGGCACATGGGACCAATGTAATGGCATATGGGGCGATAGTGTTTGCATATTGGAGCACTGTGATATCTTCTTGGAGCATAGTGTCGTCAAAATGGAACATTGTGAAGTCATATTGTGACATTGTGTTGGCACATGGGACCAATGTAATGGCATATGGGGCGATAGTGTTTGCATATTGGAGCACTGTGATATCTTCTTGGAGCATAGGTCGTCAAAATGGAACATTGTGAAGTCATATTGTAGCACCATGACGGCATATTGGAGCAATATAATGGCACATGTGGTGATAGTGTTGGCACATTGGACCAATGTAATGGCATATGGGGCGATAGTGTTTGCATATTGGAGCACTGTGATATCTTCTTGGAGCATAGGTTGTCAAAATGGAACATTGTGAAGTCATACTGTAACATCGTGTTGTCATTTTGGAGCATTGTGAAGTCACAATGGAACACTGTGAAGTCA
>NW_008338201.1:0-1125 GCF_000622305.1 Nannospalax galili | reverse complement strand
CAGAAGCCTCTGGAATTTCATTGGCCACATACTGGCGTACAAAACAAACCTAAAAAAGCTCAAAAATTAAAACAATTCCACGCATTCTAACTCAGGGAGGTTAAAGAAACAAATACTCCTGAATAATGGATGCATCAAAGGAAAATTTAAGATAGAAAAATATATTCCTGAAGTTGAACAAAAATGAAAATGCAACACAATCAAACTATTAGAGACTTTAAAAGCAGTACTAAGAAGAAAGTTTATAACTCTAAGTGCCTGTATTAAAAAATCAGAAAGAGTATGTATAAATGACTTAACAGGACCCAAGTAAACCAAGACTTGAAAAGGCAAAAACAAACCAAACTCAAATGTAGCAGATGGGACTGACAAATTCACAGCAGAAATTATTGAAATAGAAATAAAGAAACAGCACAAATAATCACTGAATCTAAGAGCTGGTTCTTTGGAAAGATAAGCAAGGGAGACTGAGGCTTTGCCCTGTTAACCAAAAGAGAGAAGAGAGAAAGAAAGAAAGAAAGAAAGAAAGAAAGAAAGAAAGAAAGAAGGAAGGAAGGAAGGAAGGAAGGAAGGAAGGAAGGAAGGAAGGAAGGAAGGAAGGGATGAAAGAGGATACAACACAAGAGACACTCAAAAGATTCAGAACATTATAAGGGAATATGTTAAAAATCTATACTTTGTAAAAATCTAAAATCATTAGAAGGATTTGTAAATTCATGGAAATCCCCAAAGCTAAACCAAGAAGAGATCAACAGCTGAAAGAGACAGATACAAATAAATTGAGATAGAGATACAAATCCTTCCATCTCAAAAAATCCAAGGCCCAGATAGATTCAGAGCAGCATTCTACCAGACATCCAAAGAAAGATAAACACAAATACTTAAATTATGCAAAAAGAGAAAAATAAATGGAGAACTCCCAAACTCTTTCTATGAAGCCAGTATCACTCTAATATCCAGATCATGTACAGACATAACAACAACAAAAGAAAACTAAAAAGCCATATCCTTAATGATCGTAGATGCAAGTATTCTCAACAAAATACAAGCCACAAACAAACACACATCAAAAAAATCATTCATCAAGGCCAAGTTAATTTTTTTTCTAGAGATTAAGGGACAATC
>NW_008338200.1:0-442 GCF_000622305.1 Nannospalax galili | reverse complement strand
TCTATTGAGATGACCATGTGGTTCCTGTCATTGAGCCCATTTATATGATTTTTGACGTTTATTGATTTACGTCTATTGAACCATCCCTGCATCTCTGGAATAAAGCCAACTTGATCATGGTGGATGATCCTTTTGATGTGTGTCTGTATGCGGTTTGCAAGTATTTTATTGAGAATTTTTGCATCTATGTTCATTAAGGATATGGGTCTATAGTTTTCTTTTTTGGTTGTGTCTTTACCAGGCTTTGGTATGAGAGTGATGCTGGCTTCATAGAAGGAATTTGGAAGTTTTCCCTCCATTTCTATTTTTTTGAATAAGTTAAGTAGTATTGGATGCAGATCTTCTTTAAATGTCTCATAGAATTCTGCTGTAAATCTATCTCGTCCTGGGCTTTTTTAGTCAGGAGGTTTTGTATTACTGTTTCAAATTCTTTTTGTGATAT
>NW_008338199.1:0-842 GCF_000622305.1 Nannospalax galili | reverse complement strand
CAATGCACTCAAATACATAAATAAAAATAATACATGGAATATTCTAAATGCAGGGAAGCATTATCAACTCAAAATGGGCACTTCAGGTATACTGTGATCAGTCTAGGGGTGTGCCAATCATGTAGAAACAGCATAGGTGTGAATATTTTAAAATAACAGCATTGGTCAAGGCAAAAAAAAATTTTTGTCTTCAAGATCAGGCAAATACTTTGTAGAGCACTGGTAATGGATCACCAAGTAATTTGATTTTTCGTGGTGAGAATTGTTCTTCAAAGCTTATACACCCTGTGATTTGTTTCCTCTTTTAAAAATAATGCAACTAGACCAACACCAACTCTGAGATTCCAAGTCTACCACTAAAACTTAGACTTTATTATTCCACTCGTAATATGTATTAGTCAGATTCATAAAACAAAAAGTAGCCATGCCAGTTGCCAGGGTCTGGGAGGAGAGAGACTAGGGGAACTCCCGTTTGATGGGATCTGGCATTCAGTTACCAAAGGCGAGTCCCGGAGCTGGACGGTTGTGGTGGCTACACAGCAGAGTGGCTGTACATAATGCCACTAGACACTGTACACAGAAAAAGCTAATGTATAGATAGTAATAATAATTTGCTGTTGAGCAATATTTAAAGAGGGTTGAGATACAGTTATACAATAAACAGAATTCTAAAGTATTTAAGCTTAGACACAGGATTACTTCTGAAGTCAAACTTACATATTTAAAAATTTGTGATGGAAACAATTTTTTTCCTCTTTTTGCTCTAAAACATAACCAATCAAAGCAATAATTAGTTAATGCTGAAAGATAGAAAACACAAAGAAAGGACATCCCATCTTTGA
>NW_008338198.1:0-235 GCF_000622305.1 Nannospalax galili | reverse complement strand
GTGCATCAATTATACATACTCCGGCTATACAACAAATGGGCGTTAACCCTAAAGGATTAAAATCTAATGCCCTTGGCAAATTGATGTAACTCATGTCCCCCAATTCGACAGACAAAAATATATATATTTGTGACTATAGACACTTACTCTCACTTTGTCTAGGCTACTGCTCAAACTAGTAAAAGTTCAAAAAAGCTAATAAATCATATGCTTTCATCCTTTACCATTATGGGCC
>NW_008338197.1:0-455 GCF_000622305.1 Nannospalax galili | reverse complement strand
TGATGTAATAATGAATCATTGTGAAGTCATATTGTAACATTGTGATGGCATTTTTGGGACCATAGTGTTAGCATATTGGATCATTGTGATGTTATAACAGAACATTGAGAAGTCATATTGTAGCATTTTGATGGCATATTGGAGAAATATATTAGCATGGGGGCGATTGTATTGGCTCATTGGAGTGTTGTGATGTCACAAAGGAACACTGAGAAGTCATAGGTTAACATTGTGATGGCACACTGAAAGAATACAATGGCACATGGGGCGATAGTGTTACACTGGAGCGTTGTGTTGTCACAACGGAACAATGTGAATTCGTATTGTAACATTTTGATGGCATTATGTATCAATATATATGTAGATGGGGCCAAAGTATTGGCATACTGGTCCATTGTGACATCAGAATGGAGCATTGTGAAAAGACAAAGGAACATTATGAAGTTATATTGTTA
>NW_008338196.1:0-488 GCF_000622305.1 Nannospalax galili | reverse complement strand
GCTCCTGTATGTCTTGAAAATGATTCATTTTGACATGATAATCCTCAGTGTTCAATAACAATGCACCAATGAATCATCACAATGCTGAATGTTACCACACAATGCCCCAAAGTGCCATATAAATGCTACACTGTGACATCACAATGCTCAGTGTGTCCACATAGTGTTCCAGTGTGCCATAACAGTGCACCAATGTGTCATCATAATGTCCCTATGTGTCATCACAATACCCCAATGTACCACAACAATATACAATATGCCATCACAATGCTTCTATATGTAATCAGAATGTTTGGATGTGCTCTCATCTCCCCGTTTGCTATCACAATGCCCTAATATGATATCACAACACTCAACTATGTCTTAAGAATGCCCCACTGTGACATCATAAAGCTCCAATATGTCTTCACAATGCTCCTTTGTGCCATCCCAATGCGCCAATTTGTTAAGGGTATGCTCCAGTGTGATATCATCATTCTCCAGTGTGT
>NW_008338195.1:1365-2740 GCF_000622305.1 Nannospalax galili | reverse complement strand
ATATATATAATTCATCTGTTTTCTGTTGCCAAACACTGTGACATTTCCATTGTGAAATGCAAAGCTATAATGATCTTTAACTCTAACATTGAGTTTTTGGTCTTTTAGATAATGAATGAGAATCAGTTTGAACATTTGCAATATACTCATATCTTCTAAAAATTTTACTTATTTAAATTTTATGTGTATTAATGCATTGCCTGCATGTATGTAAGTGTACCCATGTTGTGCAATGCCTGTGGAGGTCAGAAGACAATGTTGGATTCCCTAGAACTGGAGTTATGAATGGTTGTCAGCTGCCATGTGGGTGCTGGGAATTGAACCCAGGTCCTCTGCAAGAGCAGCCAGGGCTCTTAACCACTGAGCCATTTCTCTAGCCCAAATACACTCATATTTTTGTTGAGGCAGATTTGTAACTGAAAGAGACGATTGTTATCCCAATATTTGTTGGAATTAATGTCGTCACCTGTGCATATTTTTGTAAGTTATCAAATACCAACATTCTTGACTGTAAGCATCTTCAAGAGGAAAAAAAACATGTTTGAAAAGCACACTGCTGAGAGTGAGAGGAAATTTTTCATACTTCTTATCTGTGGCCTTGAGACTGTTTAGTTACTTAGGTATCATTTATTTTAATTAATTAATTAATTTAGACACAGAATCTCTAGCCCAGGCTGGCCCTGAATTTCCTATGTAGCTAAGGATGACCTTGAACTTCTGGTTCTCATGCCTTTACCTCTGAGTGCTGATATTACAAGTATGTGCCACCAGGACCAGTTTATGCAGTGCTGGGCTTCATGTATGTGAGGCAAGCATTCTACTAACTAAGCTACATCCTCAGCCCCAAGTCACTTTAAACAGAATTTTTTTCTGTGTCTAGCTAAGAGTTGGATCCATGGATATCAGGTAAAACTGTCAAAATTAAAGTCATTTGTGAAAATTTAAGCCTGGATAGTCATTCTTTACCTGAAAATCTGTATGAGGCTAACTATCCAAGCCCTCAGGAACAAATTGAGCTAATACGGCTTCGGAAGGGCAGGTTCCCAGTTGGAAACAAATCACTTTTATTGCCTTTTTCATATTTTTCATTTGCAATTTGTGGACTCATAAATATTATACATAGTTAAAAATTGAATGGAATTCTGTGATTTATTTTTTCATAAATTTTTTATAGAGTATTTGGCTTATTCTCTGACATTCTCATGATACGGAAGACGAAAAATATAAGCATTTTGATAGGTTTTGAAGTTTTAAAAAATTGTGGGCCTGGGGATGTAGTTCAGTTGACAGAGCATTTGCCTAGTATGCATTAAACCCTGGGTTTAATCCCTAGCACCACCAGGCATGGTGGTACATGCCTGTAATACCAGCATAC
>NW_008338195.1:0-320 GCF_000622305.1 Nannospalax galili | reverse complement strand
TAACCTTTTCCCAATTCCTTACATCAGAAATACCATGCTTCCTCCCACCAAGCTGACTCAGATCCTTCTGGCTGGAAAGCTTTTGGTCCTCAGTTTTATGATGTGGTGCTAGGGCAGAAAAGTTGGTCCCTTACACATGCTGGGCAAGCACTCTACCACTGAACTATAGGTCCAGGTACGAAGGTATAGCCCAATTCACCCATTTTCCTGGCTTATCCTCCAGCAAGTTGATTACCATCATGTACCACCATGACTGGCAGCCCTTGCTATTTTCAAATCTGTGCTCAAATATCATTTTGCCTACTTTGCCAAGGGAAGCC
>NW_008338194.1:3919-5967 GCF_000622305.1 Nannospalax galili | reverse complement strand
GGATAACCACATTTTAAAATTGTATTTTAATGTTCTGTTCTCTTTAAAGATCATTGGGTGCTGTGCATGCCTGGGAGACAAACTTACAGTTAAGTAAAAGTGCAATGTTCTGAGAGCCAGTTGTATGTAGCTTGTGGTTAACTGGGTCAGTTTAAAAAAAATGCTTAAAATTATTTAACTTTTCCTAAAATTCTTTCTAATTGGACTAACTTCTAAAATCTGATAAGAACATTTCTTGAAAGTTGTATGGATCTGCCACCTGGTGGTGAAATATTATAGCAAACATTAACTACTAAGAATTTAATACAATTTAAACTCTACTTAGGCTTTTTAGATATGTAGCATTTTCCTCTTTAAGGTTTTATTTGTTGTTTTGTTTTTTTAGTTGAGAAAATGTTATTTAATGTACTACTGTAGGGAAATTTTGACTAATGAATTTGTTTTACAACTTTATAGAAGACTTCTTATGAAATTTGTTTATTAATCAATTGAAATAAATTCTAAGTACTTTGAGAGCACGCTCTGCCTTAATTTGGAGACATAGGTTTGAGAAGATTGTTGATTGTAATACTTCATGTGGTTAGTCATCAACTCAGGAGAAAATAAAGTTGATAGGAGTAAGACTTTGGAGGGGATGGAAAAAAAAAATAGCAACAGATACATATTAAAATTATTTTAGGGGCTGAGAGATGGTTCAGTAGTTAAGAGCACTTGCTGTTCTTGTAGAGGACCTGGGTTCAGTTCCCAGCATCCATATAGCAACTAACAGCTGTCAGTAACTCCACTTCCAGGGGATCTGACACCCTCTTCTGACATCTGGACATTGTATAACCACGGATTCACTTACATGCAGGCAATACACTAATACATATAAAATAAGAATAAAATATTTAAAATTATTTTTGGCAAATAGATTAACAATATTTAATGGTTCTCAAATAGATTATTAATACATCTATGTATGTTAAAGTGAAAGGCTAAAATAGTGATTAACACAGAAACTTCTTGTCCTTGTGGCATTTATAGTCTATAACTGTATTAATTCATCTGTGAACCTAAAAATTTTATAGCCCTTTTTGAAAGAGATGTATCTTTGCTCTGGAAATTGTTATTGAGTATGTTAAAGCTGTAATGAAATGCTTCTTCTAATAAAAAAATAAAACATTATTTTTTTGTGGCATTTATAGTCTATAACTGTATTAATTCATCTGTGAACCTAAAAATTTTATAGCCCTTTTTGAAAGAGATGTATCTTTGCTCTGGAAATTGTTATTGAGTATGTTAAAGCTGTAATGAAAAGCTTCTAAAAAATAAAAAAAATTTAAATTTTTTAAAATTTAAAGAAATAAAATAAACTTTAAAAAGAAACACACAAAACTTCACATATGTATCTAGTACAAGGGGCAAGAAAGGAGAGTACGTGCCCAAATGACTGTGTGGATGCACAGGAAATACAGTGGGATTGGCCATGCCCCTCACTGAGTCTCCTTGCCTGCAGTTTCTTAGGTGTTCATGGCTTCAAAACAGGAGAAAAACAAACAGGCACTCTTATTTTTTTTTCAATCAGCAAAGATAAAACAGAAGACCTAAAAACTTCAAGTTTTACAAGCAACCACGTAATTCATGGTATAACGAATATATTAAACCTATTGTCTATCATACAAAATGCAACCTTCAGCTGTTGTCTTTCAAGGCCCAGCTCCAGGCTCAGTTCTTCAAAGCCGATTTCCTTTCTTAGGCACTCTGAGGTCAGGGACCTTGTTTGAATCAACTCTGTATCCTGTGCTGACAAAGGAATGAACTTGGATTAGGTACAAAGTAAATGTGAAATGAAGGACAGAAAAAAAGGAAGGGAGAAGTGGGGGAGGGAGAGAGGGGCAGGCATGAAGGGAGCCTCAGTACAGCCTGAACTCCATCGCCTTTGGAATTCTGCAGTTTTTCTAGCCAGATCTAGCTATGAATAACAAATGGCCTTGCCTTGCTTGTTAGAGTGTCATGGTCTTGCCTTGCCAATGAGATTTCAAGTGCCATAAAAGAAGAAAACATGC
>NW_008338194.1:0-803 GCF_000622305.1 Nannospalax galili | reverse complement strand
ACACAGACACCAAGGTGAGGTTCAAGCTTCTCTTTCTCACTCTTCCTTTATTCTCTCTTATATTCTTCTCCCTTGTTCTCTCTCTTTATTATTCTCCCTTATTTCATTCTCCCTTATCTCCTCTTATTCCTCATTCTTATTATTTCCCTTTATTTATTCACTCCTTCTTCTCCCCTTATTCTCTCTCTCTTCATTCTCCCTTATTACACACTTCAGCTGTTCATATAGCATTTCCAACAGCCCTCCCCCCAGCCAGGACCAATCAGGGCACACACACGTGCAGCGGGCAGGCAGAGTGGCAGCTCATTGGGCCACGTAGTAAGATCATCAGGCAGGCAGCACATGTTCGGGCTCACCATGCTTCAGGGAGTTGGAGTAAACAAGCGAGGATCACGAGCCTTGGCAATCAGCCAAGAGTTGAAGTAAACAGCACGAGGTTTGGCAGCCAGCCAAGGCCATGCTCGCTTCCCACAAATATACACACAGGAACTGTGCCCATCTCTTGGAATTTAATCCAGTTAGATGTTTTTGCAGTTGTTCTTGTTTATATATTATATTGCAGTGCTTATCTAGGCATAAATTTAAACAAAAGTTCATCATTCTATTTGACAGTTTACCTTATGGAGAAGCTTTATTGGGGATCTGCACAAGAAGCTTTATTGGGAATCTGCATAAAGATGAGTTAATGTGGATGCACAAGCAGGGCATGTGTTATTTCTAATGTAAGTGGTACGTTTGAATATGTACATGTAAAACATTGCAGTTTAGGGTGATACTGAAAAGTGAATATTTGCAGAATTCCT
>NW_008338193.1:0-349 GCF_000622305.1 Nannospalax galili | reverse complement strand
TAACATATACTACGATGAAGTCCATAATTAAGAGGATAATTTCTATTTTTCCAAGTGTTTTATATTTAAAAAAAATCAGAAGCTGATCGATATACATGAGTACACAGCCCCAAATAAAGGTCATGTGTACCATTCACCTCTCAAAGAGAACTTCCTTGGGTTTATCTGTGTAACTTCTAAATTCAAAAGCACTTGGGAACCTCTGAACACATTTTATGCCTTTTAAAAATGAGTACACACACACACCTTGGTTAATGGCTTATAACTTAAGGGACAATAACAAACAGAGACTTTTAAAAATTTTAATTACTTTTAAATACTTTTGATGTTTTTGGCCTTTGGAATAGAG
>NW_008338192.1:0-1085 GCF_000622305.1 Nannospalax galili | reverse complement strand
TACATACATGCAGGCAATACACTCATACACATAAAATAAAATATTTTAAAATAATGGCTCAAAAGGAAAAGCCAAGCAAGAGAAAGGAGGTATTATGCCCCTAATTTACAGATGATGAACTTGAAGCAAAGAGAGGTGAAGGCACACACGTAAATCCACAGCATTGTTAATCCGAGGAACCACACTCCTGACACCTCTACTGAGGAGTAAAGAAATAGAGCACCCGTGGTCCTCTGCCCCAATAGGAGACAGAACAAATTGGAAGGAACTCAGTGGAGCCACATTTGTCTCCTGCTTCAGCTAGAGTCCCAGTCCTAGATGTGACCGCATGATGGCTCCCATTTCCTTTCTTAAATCTCACCACTTCTGAAAGTTTCAGGAATGTTCATTATATAATCATGAATACTTTTCATCCTTGTTTCTTGACGCCAACACACCATCTGTTTACTAGCAAGCCATGATGGCAATCACACAACTTGTTCTTCAAAGTGTCTATCTTGGTGAAGAAAAGGAGACTATGGTAATAGCCATTAGAGAGTTCATCCACTCAACACACATAACATAGAATTCCAGCAAGTGAATGCTCTTCTACTGAGCATACATGAGCTACCTTTATGTTCCACAAAAGACACACAGCCTAAGGAGAAAAGGACACTTAGACCAGTTTTACATGTAAACTCAGCACCCTGAGTCAGATGACACACATTCTAGATCACCAGGGACAGTCGTACCAAAGCCTGCTATTGTAGGTAATCAGAAACAACACCAATTTCCCTCTTGAATGAAGCACCCAGACTTGGATGATAAATTATATTGTCGTCTATGCAAGAAAAGACACATTCAAAGTATTTTAGGAAGACAAAGAGTAACCGATGTTCCGCTAGGGAGGGTCTTGAGCTGATTTGCATTTGCGTTATATTGTGCAAGATGTTGCTGTTTGTGTTTAATCCACTAACCCAGTGACCTCATGTTAAGGCTCTATCAGGCAGATGACTATCAAGAAAAAAGAAATCAGAAAACTCGTTTCACCTATATAGTAGGCTCTTATGAAAGAAGACAGTTCTAGAGTTGGCAAGAGAGCTCAG
>NW_008338191.1:0-437 GCF_000622305.1 Nannospalax galili | reverse complement strand
TTCTAAAATGATGGATAAATTTGTTTTCTCCCCCTGTCTAGAAGCCTTTGAAAGGGAACTGATACTGATTCTAACCACTCCAACACCAAGAGCTATCAAAATGCCTGAAAACAAATCCTGAATCCATCACTCTAGTCCAGCCTTGGAAGACAAAAAAAAAAAATGAGGAGGAAACCAATAGAGGGATGTTTTTGCAAGCCCTTGTCAAGAAATTCCAATGGACTTTCATATGAACATTTAAAAATTTCCCTGTTAGGATTTTTTTCTAGTTCCCGGTCTAGAACTTTCAATGCTAATTATTCTTGCCTTTACTTCTCCTTCTTATCTCCTATTCATGATTCAAAGACTTTCTTTTCCTCCTTGAGATAAGAGTTCTGCAATTTGGTAGTCTTAGATAGACCCACTGAAGGGGTACTCCAATTGCCTCACCCTGTGTC
>NW_008338190.1:0-599 GCF_000622305.1 Nannospalax galili | reverse complement strand
CACCACAGATGTCCCCCTGGAGCCTCCTTCTCTGTCATCCTCATGGCTGTCCTTACCCTGCTTAACATCAACGCTTCAGCCAACCCCCACTCTCCCTAATACCATGTTCTAGAGATTTTATTTTTCAAAGAAAAGATCAGATCCATGGGACAATCGCTGGAATATTGGAGTAATAGCAGAATTCTGCTCAGGTGCATTTTCTAGGTACCCCACAGCTAGCTTTCTTGTCTCTCAACAGCTTCCAAGTCTGTGCTAACTCATAATATTATTCTACAGGAAAGACAGAGGACCCGATAAAATCAACTGTGTCCTAGAACAAGTCTCACTTTCTTCCCTACCCCAATGTCTAATTGCCTTTTTTGTACATCCAGCAATAGATTTCTACTGACAGCAGTACTAGTTACCACCTTTCTCTACCCAGGAGCTGCCAGCAGAGAAATATCTTCTTCCCGCTGCTGGCAGAGATCGAACTTGCACTGGATGCTGGAGGCATTGCTATGGTGACGGCTGCTACAAGCTACACCTGATCCTGCTCTGGCTGAGATAAACTAGACCAAGCAGTGACATTCGTGACTGATAGCCTGGAGTCTCTCCAACAG
>NW_008338189.1:13528-14287 GCF_000622305.1 Nannospalax galili | reverse complement strand
GAAACACCCTCATCGTGGTGGTGGTGCTCAACTCCCACAGGCTTCACATGCTCATGTATTTCTTTCTCGCCAATCTGTCTGTCATGAGGATCCTCTACACTTCCACAGTAATCCCCATAATGCTGGAAGGCTTCCTACAGGAGGCTGCCATCTCTGTGGCTGGCTGCTTGCTCCAGTTCTTCATCTTTGGCTCTCCAGCCACAGATGAGTGTTTCCTGCTGGCTGTGATGGCCTATGATTGCTACCTGGCCATTTGTCACCCCCTGAGGTATCCACTCCTGATGGGGCCTCGGTGGTGCCTGGGGCTGATGCTCACAGCCTGGCTGTCTGGCTTTATGGTAGATGGACTCATTGTTGTTCTGATGTCCCAGGTGATGTTCTGTGGCCCCAATCACATTGATCACTTTTACTGCGACTTCTCCCCTTTGATGGGCTAGCTTGCTCAGATACTGGAGTGGTCCAGATGATGACATTTACTCTTTCTGTGGTCTTCATCACTGTCCCCTTTGGACTGGTTCTGGTCGCCTATTCTCGGATTGTGGGGGTTGTGCTGAGAGTCCCCTCTGGGGCCAGCAGGACAAAGGCTTTCTCCACATGTTCCTCTCACCTGGCAGTGGTGTCCACATTCTATGGAACCCTCACGACCTTGTACATTGCACCCTCTGCCATCCACTCCCAGCTCCTCTCCAAGGTCTTTGCCCTGTTCTACACAGTAGTCACCCTGATCTTCAACCCTGTTGTCTATACCCTGAGGAACCA
>NW_008338189.1:7593-9499 GCF_000622305.1 Nannospalax galili | reverse complement strand
CGGCAGCTAACAACCGTGTGTAACTCAGTTCCAGAGAAATCTGATGCTGTCTTCTGACCTCCACAGTCATTGCATGACCCAGATGCACTTGGATACGTGCAGGCAAGGCATTCATACACACAAAATAAAAAATAATAAATAAAATATTATTTAAATTGTTGTGTTATGAGATATAATAACAACTTGCTTATAATCTCTTTTTGAACATGATTCCTTTGAAGGCTGAGGCTGCATCTTAGTACTTAGCTTAGTGCTTTGCACATAGTGGGATTTCAATAAACATCCCTGTCCATCCAGAGTCAATACTCTGAATGAAGTTGCAGTTGACTAACTAGGTTCCTGCTGGTCTCCTAAGTGACTTGCTGTGAGCCTGTTGCCTCATCTAACACATTCACAGTGCATCCAGGACAGTCTTCAAAAAATGTAACTATGTCTCTCCTTTGCTTAAGCAGCCACCTGAGTAACTGGGTCTTCTACAAACACTGCACAGTTCCTTGTGTGGCTTCTAAGACTCTGGGTGTTTTGATTTTGAGGAACCACATCAACTGCATGAAGCTTTGCTACTCACTCATTCTGTCCTGCCAACCACAGGACATCATTTTGCAGACCATCATATGGTAGGAGGCAGTGTGTGTGTGTGTGTGTGTGTGTGTGTGTCTGTGTGTCTGTGTGTCTGTGTGTGTGTCTGTCTGTGTGCATCTGTGTGTGTGTCTGTGTGTCTGTGTATCTGTGTCTGTGTGCATGTCTGTGTGTCTGTGTGTCTGTAAGTCTGTCTGTGTGTCTGTGTCTGTGTGTGTCTGTGTGTGTGTCTGTCTGTGTGTCTGTGTATGTATGTCTGTGTGTCTGTGTGTGTATGTGCGTGTTTCTGTGTCTGTGTGTGTGTTTCTGTGTGTCTGTGTGTCTGTCTGCCTGTATGTCTGTGTCTGTGTGTGTCTGTCTGTCTGTGTGTATGTCTGTATCTGTGTGTCTGTGTGTGTGTGTCTGTGTCTGTGTGTCTGTGTGTCTGTGTCTGCCTACCTGTCTGTGTCTGTGTGTATGTATGTCTGTGTCTGTGTGTCTGTGTGTCTGTATGTCTGTGTGTGTATGTGTCTGTTTGTCTGTGTTTCTGTGTCTTTCCATGTGTCTGTGTGTCTGCCTGTCTGTCTGTGTCTGCGTGTGTATGTCTGCCTGTCTGTGTCTGTGTGTGTATGTCTGTGTCTGTGTATCTGTGTGTGTATGTGTCTGTGTGTATGTGTCTGTGTGTCTGTGTGTCTGGGTCTGTGTGTGTGTGTTTCTGTGTGTCTGTGTGTCTGTCTGTGTGGTCTTTCTCTTCTTAAACAGTCAGCTGTGTTACTCCCCAGGCCTCCACTTTGATGACCATATGCAATCCCAAAGACCTCCCAATATCCCAACTCTAAATTTATGGTCAGACTCTTCCACTGTCATAATGTAAGATAAATTACGCTCCATCCTACAGTGGAACTTAATCACTAAAATGGATTTTTTTTTATGATGTTTGGAGATATCAGACCATCTCTAAACCACAGCACACCTCTCCTCATCCCTGAAAGTTGTATCCTTCTCACATACAAAAATACAAGCATTCAGGCACTGGAGAGATGGCTCAGAGGTTAAGACCACTGGCTACTCTTCTAGAGGACATGGGTTCTATTCCCAGAACCCACACGATGGCTAACAACCATCTGTAATTCCAGTCCCAGGGAATCTGATGCCCTCTTCTGAATTCTATGGGCATTGTATGCATGAATGCACTTAGATACATGCTGGCAAAACACATAACATAAATAAATCAAAAATATTAAAACAAAAGCAAAATACAAACATTCTATCCAAATAGTCTTAAACTTATTCCAATTAACACAAAAATTTAAAGTCCTGAGTCTCATCTGAGACTTAATGTTAACTC
>NW_008338189.1:5791-6601 GCF_000622305.1 Nannospalax galili | reverse complement strand
GTAGGAAAGAGGAAAGGGCTAGAACTTCTTAGAGATCAGACACCTGATGACTTAATCTGTAGTATTGTGTTGTTGCAAAAGAAGGAGACCAAGGCAGAAAATTGGTCCTAAACTCAGTAGATCTTGAGCGACAGGTTCTAGTAGATGTTGAACATGCAAAGACAGGTTCTCACCTTGGCAGATTTCAGTGCTGTGGCTTCTTCCCACAGCTGCAGTGCACTTGGGAGACATTCCAGCTAGAACATTAGCTGCCCTGGAGATAAAATCAGGGGAGTCAGGGAAGGTAAGAGAACCTGCCCAGACCACAGGATGAAAAGCTAGAGAAGTCAGCAAAGGCCTCTGGTAAGTAAGTAAAGAGGGAAAGGGTCAAAGTGCAGACAGCTCTGGCAGACATCAACTGTCAGGACTGGAGGACAACGCTGATGAAATATTGAAGTCAGTCACCAATGAGTGGTAAATAAATAAACACTCTTACAATGTCAAAGAATCCTGGGAGACCAAACCAAAGAATCCACAAGCTAGAAGGGACTGAGATAAAAGCATAGGGAATCCATTGGATAAAAATACAGAAATTTGTCCAAAATCTAAAGAAATAGACATTCAAGGGCTGGAGAGATAGGTCAGCAGCTGAGAGCACATATTGCTCTTGCAGAGTGCCCAGGTTCAGTTCTCAGCACCCATGTCAGGTGGTTCACAACTACCTCTAAGTCTAGCTTCAGGAGATATTCTTCTGGACTCCAAGGGCACACACACACACACACACACACACACACACACACACACATAATATCTTATATAGAAAAGAGCTGG
>NW_008338189.1:2690-5765 GCF_000622305.1 Nannospalax galili | reverse complement strand
ATGATTTCTTTCAGACAGACAGATGTGTGAATATGAATTACTCTTGATTTAGTTTGCAATAACAAAGAATAACAAAAAATCTTAACTCATCAAAGTTGGAAAATCATTTAGTGATTTTTTTGGTACTCTCTAGAAACTCAAGAATACTTTTTGTGTTCCTGACAGCCTTTGCTTGCCTTATCATTGGTAAAATCCAAATCCTGGCCTACTAAAGCCACATCTGGACAACACTGGCTATGTCCTGCATCTTCCAGGCATACTTCAGAGGCTTAGCATTACATATACAAAAATCTGATCTTGGTTGATAGCAAGATTCTGTTACCCACATGTACTCTGGAGTATATTCCACAACTTTCACCATTAAAACAGAGATGAGAGCATACCCCCTCTCAGTAAGCATAGCCCCCAAGAATGAGTGACATAATGAATAAGAGCTAAAAACTTGGAAGTCTTCAAATTATAATATATCAAGTATTAAAAATTTGCTTATATGGGGGGGCTGGTGAGATGGTTCAGTGGTTAAGGAAATTTGTTGCTTTTCTAGAGGACCCAAGTTCAGTTCTCAGCACCCACGTCAGGTGGTTCACAACTACCTCTAAGTCTAGCTTCAGGAGATATTCTTCTGGACTCCAAGGGGGCACACACACACACACACACACACACACACACACACACACACACACACACACTTAAAATCTTATTTAGAAAAGAGCTGGGCCATGTGTGCTAACTGAAGAAGATAAGCTGTATCTTTAAAAAACCATTAAGGAATGACCTCAAATATTTTTCCTTCTTCCTTTTCTTTCCCATTTATATTAATAATTTCTAGTTTCTTACAATATGCAGATACCCCATGGATAAATGTTTTAGGATAAAAAGACAAGTTTTTCCCTAATTGTGTTTTTAACTACCTGAGAGCAGAGAACCTCAAACTTTCACTCAGGTAGCACTCGCCTGGAGCCCCGTCACAGGTGCTGAGCTCCACCCCAGAGATTCTGATTTAGGAGGCCTGGGTGGGATGTGAGGATCTACATTTCTAACATGCTGGTGCTGCAAGTTGATTGTGCTGAGTAAAGACATAAGGTGTCCTGTCAATCACATCTGACAATCAGTTATTGATTGTCCATGTGTTTCCTTTACCCCTTTGTCCTGGGCATTGGGAGACTGCTCTCATTCCAGACTGAGTCGCCTCTTATACTCTTACTCCAAAGGCCAGCACCTCCTCAGTTCAGGTGATGCTGAGCCTTTCCTGCTGTTACCTTCTTCATGATGGATCTCCTTGATGGTTTTGCTTGACTAATCTTACTGCTCATATATCCACCTCAAACTTCATCTAGAAAATATATGCCTCATATGGGGCCTCAAGGCAGCTGGGGCTCAGGGCTAAGGTTGTCCAAAAATACTTCAGCACCTGTGAGTTGTGAGCTGCTAGCTATCCATCTGTAAAATACGAGCTTGAGGTGGACTGTGTCTTGACACAAGATGTGTCCCCATCCTCGTCGAGCTGTCATCTCACTTTCATGCATTTTAGGACAAATACATCCCAAATCTCAAGTCTCCATCACTAGTTATTTTCTAATCCAGTTGTTTTACCTCCATGCCTTCTTGAACCTTCTTAAATCATGCTTATGTTTCTCAAAATAACTCTCATCCACGTCAAATTTCAGTTTCAGTTCTTAAACTGTCACCTGATTTCTCAACACGATAGCACAGTTGATCTTAGTTTGCTTCAAACACCTCCTCGATCTGCCTTTCAGGATACCCACAAGACTGCCCTGGTTTCCAGTGATCTTCTGACTTCCTCCCAGTCTCCTGTCAAGTTTATCATCCTCTTTCAAATTCATTTTTGTACTTCTCCTCTATTTCCAGTTTTACAGTTGAAATATCTATAAACACACCCCTGTCCTACCTTTTCAAATTCAGCTCCTTGACTGTAAATGTACATATCTCCATCTCTAACCCCCATCGCTGTCTTTGGTCTCTATCTCTTTGTGTATCTATAACTCCAGGTCCTATCAGCTGTCTCCACAGATGCAGTTTTACCGCAAAAGATGATTTCTTTTAGCCAGGGTGATTTGCATGCAACTTTGCACACTGACACAGTGACACTGTTCTCTCAGTGCTCCAGTCTGAAATATGAGCTTATGACTCTATAAATTCCTCAAGCGACACTTACCTTCTGACTTCCCTAAAATTCACCTCATGAGTGATGAACTTAGAAATAGCCACTCTCTCCAGTGTTCCTGGGCTGGAGAGCATCCTGCTTTGCCCACATTGCTGAGACCATGTGTGAAGGCAGAGATGATGAAGTCAGGCAGCCTAGAATTATCTATCTAATATCTTGGGATAAAAGAATTTGCCTCCATTAGGAAATATCCCTTGGCCTTTGAGTTCCCAGAGTTAATCATTAGTGGCAAACTCTGGAACAGCTTTCCATTGAGAGAACTGCCTGTAGATAGAGTTGAGGGACAAAATCACCAATTAAACAGATGCATAGTAATGGCCATGATTCAAAAATGAAATCAGAACAACTACTTAAAACTCACACCCCCTATTTGATTCACCGACCTACCTCCTTAACTAAGGAAAACTTGAATGGTGGATATACGGCCATAATATTTCCTAGACTCTAAAGGAAACCACTCTAGCTGATGTATAAAGTTTTTGTCATTCTTGTTTGTTTTTGAGATAGGGTCTCACTAGGTTGTATTGCCTTACCTGGAACTCACTATGTAGACCAGGCTGGCCTCGAACTCATAGAGGTCCACCTGCCTCTGCCTCCCAAGTGCCGGGATTAAAAGTGTGTGCCATCATGTCTGGCTCTGATATTTACATTTTAAGTTGTACTTTTCTAAAACAACACGTATTCAAACATTCGTTCTGCCTGTTCCTCATCTCCCCTTAGATATCTGAGAGCATATCAAAGCTGATTCTATCCAAATGAGAGCTCTTGTTCCACCTCCTCCATTCTGCCTCTTTCTCATTCAATATTTACCATTTATAATAATGAATTTCACCATTTGCAATGTCACCTCTCATAAATGGTTCCACAGAGTATCATTTATTGAGTCAACT